>NC_135211.1:34956511-35256511 GCF_052324685.1 Brachyhypopomus gauderio | reverse complement strand
AATAATTAATAGAGTCAAATAATCCATCCAATGGAAGAGACTGTTTGCAGTCTGTCTTGTTTTAATGCTCTCATATGTTTCCTAATTTAATTACTAACTAAACAAAATGCATACTTGCTAACTTCAATGCACACTTATTTGCAAGTTGTTGTGCATGTCTCACAATATGAGACTGTTGTGCATGTCTCACAATATGAGACTGTTGTGCATGTCTCACAATATGAGACTGTTGTGCATGTATCACAATGTGAGGTTGTTGTGCATGTATCACAATGTGAGCTTGTTGTGCATGTATCACAATGTGAGCTTGTTGTGCATGTCTCACAATGTGAGCTTGTTGTGCATGTCTCACAATAAGAGACATGTTTAAAGTTCCCTTGGGTACTGAAGCTTTACAACACCCATTACATTCTAGCAGACATGCTGGTCTGTTCTCTCTCACATGTGGCCGTGTCTAAATTAGGTGCAATGATATGTAGTTTACGTGTTCCCTATGAAGGCACACTTATGTATACATAAGTGTGACTATGCAATGTAGGCTTGTAAAAAGCCCATCTGTTGTGTGAAATTACCCTAATATATGGTTTATGGCAATTCCAAAGAGCACTGTTTAACCATATGCCCATATGGTGCACTATGTAACCATATGGCCTGACTCAGTAGCTTGACAATATGCATCTCTTGCACAAGCAAATTAAGTAACTAAATGTAAACAAAGACATAACCAATATTTGTTACTTACAGTATATATGATTCATAAATATAATAATTTAAAAGACTTAGAAAAAATACTAAACATGATTAATCACACTTCTTTTGAAATTGTAGGTTGACTACATGCTGTAATTTTTTTCCATCTGCGCTGCAAAGCAGGCAGTTTTCAATTGGCTGTACTTGTTTGCGTTCACTTGTAAACCCAGGGGAGGTGATAGGAATCGCTTGTTTGGATCTGCCCAGTAATTATGTATGATCATGTCTAATTAGCTAGGGGCTCCGGTAGATGGATAGCCCATCATCTGTTAGAGCCAGAGGTCAAAGGGAAGGTATTAAAGCTGCAGTCAGTAAGACTGAGAAGAGAGTGGGTTTAGCTTGAAAATTCAAATGAGTACAACTACCAGGCCCCTCCCCTTCCTTCTCCACTGCATGCCAGCCCTGACTCTAAAGCCTTCTCCACATAGGAGTCTGCTTGTGAAAGTTTATGTTTATGTCAACAAACATGCAGAAATAAAGTACTGTACTGCAATATGTATCCATATATCTTTCTAATTGCTTACATGTCTGTTTCATTCAGTGAGACAACTGGTACACACACACACACACACACACACACACACACACACACACACACACTATATTGACAAACATTTACCTTCCTTGACTCACATATGAGCTTAAGTGATATCTCATTCCTAATCCATAGGGTTCAATATGACATTGGTCCACCGTTTGCAGCTAGAACAGCTTTGACTCTTCTGGGAAGTCTGTCCACAAGGTTTAGGAGTGTTTATGGGGATTTTAACCATTCTTCCAGAAGCACATTTGTGAGATCATATACTGATGTTGGAAGAGAAGGCCTGGCTCTCAGTGTCCACTCTAATTCATCCCAAATGTGTTCTATCAGGTTGAGGTCATGACTCTGTGCAGACCAGTCAAGTTCATCCACACCAAACTCTGCCATCCATGTCTTTATGAACCTTACTTTGTGCACTGGTGCACAGTTATTTTGGAAGAGGAAGGGGCCAGCTCCAAAACTATTCACACAAAGATGTGATCATGGAATTGTCCAACGGTCTTGGTATGCTGAAGCATTCAGAGTTCCTTTCACTGGAAATAAGGGGCCAAGAACAGCTCCTGAAAAACAAAAATAATCCCCCCACCGCCGAACTTTACACTTGGCTCAATGCAGTCAGACAATTACCGTTCTCCTGGCAACCCCCAAACCCAGACTCGTCGTTCACCACTCCAAAGAACACGCCTCCACTGCTCTAAAGTCCAGTGGCGGCATGCTTTTCACCACTGCATCCAAGACTTTGCACTTGCACTTGGTTTCTGAAGGCCACATGAAGTTTGAATGTCTGTAGTGATTGACTATGCAGAAAGTTGGTCACCTCTTTGCACTATGTCCGTCAGGTTACGTGGCCTGCCTCTTCATGGCTGAATTGCTGTCGTTCCCAAACACTTTCATTTTCTTATAATACAGCTGACAGTTGACTGGAATATTTAGGAGTAAGGACATTTCACGACTGGATTTGTTGCACAGGTGGCAAAAGTGAGTGAGCTAGAATGAAGACAATATTTACGGCATTTGGCAGATGCCCTTATCCAGAGCGACTTACATTTTTTATATACAAGTGAGCAATTGAGGGTTAAGGGCCTTGCTCAGGGGCACCTCAGTCATGGCCTCAGGTCTGGGAATCGAACCCCTGACCCTCCGGTCACAAGACCAGTTCCCTAACCACCAGGCCATGACTGCCCTGTATACTGCCCAATATAAAGCTCATGTGTTAGCTTTCTGTTACTATCTCTTATGTTAACGGGTCAGTTTTGACCCGTCACTTAAATCAGCCATTAGATACTTTAAAACAAATGATTTATTATCCATTTTGTTTCTTACCTCTTGGTTACGTTGTTAGAGTTCTTTATCCATGACAGAATTGATTTTAATATGTTTGTTGTGGCCCCTGGACCTTTCTACTGACAGCATACGCAACAGTATACACAACTCTAAACTGATTTGGCCTCTCATTGGTTTGTGAAAAAGGCAAAGACAGAAGCCCCTAACTGGAGATCAAATGGTTGGAGGAAGAGTTGCTGTGGGATGTTGGTATATAGTGGGTTTAGGATTTCAGTTTTGGCAATTATGATAATTTTCTATTTATACCTGTGTTGAAACTAACCCTAACAACAGAAATTTCATAATTTTAACAAGAGCATTTTTAAATTTAGTAAACATTTTTTATTAAATTTTATTTAAATACAAGTTCCTGACGAAGTCAAAAAGTCTTGCAATAAACACATTTATGCAGTACTTTCATGCATGTAAAACCTACAAACGAGTTGGTCGCAGGTTTAAAAGAAACACTCAACAACAAAACTGTACAAGACTGTTCATATAACTTTAAGTAATATTTATTTTTAATATAAAACGATTACAGAAAATGCAAAAAAATTAGTTATAACACCAATTCTTCAGGTGGGTAATGTCCACCACTACACACGTAGACATGCCCCTATTGATGGTGGTGTTGCATACAGTGTAATGCCTACTCGCTTTTCCCATATAGTGTACGGCTTGACTGAACACGTGTTCACGAGCAGTGATTGATACTAATGATGGGATTTTCGGCTCTATTTTGAGATGCGGCTCTAATGGCTCTTCTTAATGTGGAGAGCCGGCTCTTTCGGCTCCCAAACGGCTCCCCATATATATTTTTACATTATTAATTATTTAATAGCTTAAACCTAATTTTACAACATTTTGTTTTATTATTGACATTGTTAAGCACTTGTGATGAGTAAAAATGCTGCATAACAATGCTTTATAAATAAAACTTTTAACTTTTATAACCAATTATTAAATTGTCACAAAATAGCACCAAAATAGAACGCAATACAGCTTGGCAAACTGTCTGCCTGTTTCCACAAAAAAAAGTGGAGATAACCTTTTTTCTCAGTGTTTTCCCACCACATTATTAACTGAAAGCTGCGTGTGATTGGTCAGATACGCGGGCAGTGGAGACATTTTTTGCAGTGTTCTCCGAAACGATATGTGGTAGTATAAAAGAAACACCCTTTAAAAACAGGGGAATGAACATTTACCTGACGAATTTTAATGGTGCATTGTGTTCCAGGTTTGAAAAGTGCTAAAGTAGGCTAAAGTAGCTACTTGAAAATGCTTGAAAATGTAACTGTATTTCGTTTCACAAAAAAAATAGCCTAACTATCTGACTGAATCGATGTGATAAAAAAGCGAATTATTTCGAATCATTTCGAGTATATGTATAAATATTTAACTTAATGAAGTTTAAGGAGCTGGGAAATATTGAAATGGACCTTGAAAGTGACGTACAAGTGCTCGACTTCCACCTTGTAAAGGTGTATGAACCCTGGCTGCATACATAACTTTGTTCATTGCGCTGGCAGACAGCGAGGCACCGAAGGACAAATAAAAACGACGTTGGAAAGAAACTGGCACTGTGGCACTTACAGAGCACAAGCGCAACGACAGGGAGGTGGAGAGACAGCGAGATACTGAATGAAAATAACGGCTCCCATTGTGGAGCCGGTTCTAATTGTTCAATTCAAAGAGCTGGCACTTAGAGCCGGATCGTTCGCGAACGACACATCACTAATTGATACGACTAGACTCCTCCTGCTCTGATTGGTGGTTTGGATACAGGTGGATTCTTGAAAATGGCACCGGTGGTCTAGGTGGAGCCCCTGAGTTTTAGCAAATGTGAGCAAGTTATTTTTACACAGGTTACGTACTGATGCTTTAAACGTGCCCCGTCTCACCATTTTACTACAGAGGGCTGTGCCACAAAAGACACAGCCATCTAATCCGTTTTGCTGCATTAGGCCTATATCCTATCCTACATGGACGTAATTTTGATTTCATAGGTGGGGGGGGGGACACAAATTTTGTTGACGGGGGGGGGGGGGGGGGTGTTGAACGTAAAGTGTTAACGGAGTGGTCGTTTTCTGCATGGTCCTAGCGATAGATTCGTCGCTATTTAAATATTTGTTTTTTTACCGTTAAAAAGTGGGGGGACATGGCTTCGTCGCTATTTAAATATTTGGTTTTAACTGTAAAAACTGGGGGGGGGGGGGGGGGGGACCAAAACTGGACACCCCCCCCCCCCCAAATTACGTCCGTGCTATCCTATCATATCATATGCACTCTACATATTGTATCTGATGCTTTCGATAAATAAGTGAAACATCTGTTGTGACATATTTTCAATTTTCAATACGAGTCCTTTCTGAGTCAATGTTCCTTCTTTTAGACATACATTTAGGTTATTTATGTTTTTTTCAATTTAGCGAAATCTGCTTAAATCGAGACTGCACGCTATTCGAGATGGTAGCTTCATGCGACACCACCAACAGGACAGCGACAGTTTCTGCATTTACTGCGACGGTCATTTGCGTAACATACGTAATTTGCGGCTTGCTTTACGCCTGCACCACTGCGTGCTTCACTGATTGGTTATATAGCCCGTCCATATGAATTTCCCGCCCCAACGCCGTGCACAATTCCGTTCCCTGTTTTGGGAATTGTATTTCTGGCATGCGCGCTCTCGATGTGGTCTTTGGCACTGGACGTGTGGCGCGCACTGTAGCTGACACCGTCGCCGACTACAATGTCAAACACTTTAGGGGCATCGCCAGCTTCCGTTTTCATGCCTACCACAGAAGATCCGTCGTGATATTTTGTTCTTACTGTTTCCACTGATTCTCAAGTGATATTTTGCGGCATAGACTAAAGTGATGACATCTTCACAATAAGGTAGGGTATGAGTAAACCTGACGGTTAAGTTCAAATTAAGAAAGGCGCTGATGACATTTCAGTAGAGTACTGTTGAACGAGTTTTCTTGCTTTACACTTCGCCTCTACGTATAATCATGTTATTTTGAATTTAATTGCGTAACCGAGTGTTTATACACGCACTTTCTTTGACTACGCTATTTGGGTAGGCAGAATTAGTCGAATTGTTACACTCACTCTACGATTTAGCTAAGATTTATGAAAAATGATCAATATCAAAAAAGTAGTCACGCATTGGCGATCCGAGCGTCCGCATTACGTAATATGCGCGCAGAGCAGCTGTTAAGATAATGCGTGGGGACAGAGTTGAACCCATCGCTGGATCGGTGGCACTTCCTCTGCGTAAGATTTATTCACGATATATGAAAACTTAAATATCTTGCTTTATTTAACAGTATCACATACTCAGGATTAGAGTTTCAAACAAAAAGTTAGGAGTTCTTCTCAACTTAAATGTTTACTCAAGCCAAATCATAGCTTGGCATTCCTGTCAGTGCTACAATATTTAAAGTATAACCATTTTTATGTTATTGAACCTATGATTCTATGTTAAAGCAAGACAGAGATGAAGGTGACGCAGCGAAGAGATTCAAACGGGCTGTTCACTGAAAACTCCGACAATGATTGTGAGGTACAGAGGTGTGTGTGGGTGTGTGTGGGTGTGCGTGGCTGTGTGTAGGTGTGTGTAGGTATGTGTGAGTGTCCTATTGATCGAGACAGGAGGTAGAGTAACTGGATGTGTCGGCGCGTGATGTGTCAGTTGGCGATGGCCTCACGGCTGTCAGTAGATCACTGTTTTTCTGCCTCTGTCTCAACAGGTTGAAGTGAGTGCAGGATTTAGGGAGCCTGAGGGTTTGTCTTTGTGTGAGAAAGTGCCATGCACCAGTGACTGCAAACAACACCCACAAGCAGTGAGTCTTTCTCTTGCAACACTTGCTCCTAACAACAAATCCAAAACCAGTACATCAACAAGGCACCACCAGCGCCACACAATATTAATCAACAGTGTCCTGTTCCAGATACTATCCACATACTTATAATTGCCTATTGTAAACTACCAGGCATAAACAGTTCAAATAAAATGCTGCAAGGTGTCAGTGTTTCTGTTTCAGCATCACATGTGATGTACTGGTACGGTGGAATTCTCATTCTAATCACCAGTACACCTGGGTGCCCCCACTTTACAGTGTACATGAGCATTTAGAGAAATTGGGAAACATCAAAGTAAATTTGTATAAAACAAAATATATAAAGAGCATTTTATCATTATTATCATTTTTATTTAGTAGTAGCAGGAGTGGTAGTGTAATATCATTTGTAAACTCATCTAATTTTGAAGTTTTTAAGCCAAATTCATAAAAACTTGGCACACGTTTAAATTGCTTTTGCTTTTAGGACTGATCGCTTGTACAGTATTTGTGCATCGGCCAAAACAGTTTTCACTCATATAATTAAACTGCTCAGAGCAGACCTTATCAAACCTGGTCACAAATCTCTGTCTCCTTTATTAGTTATCATAAAAACTGTTACATCACATCACATACAAAGTCTTGTGAAAAAAATCTAACACTTTTGTAGTGCTCCGTTTCATGGGCACTAAGACAATACTTGTTAATTGTTTTAAATGCTTCAATGGTGACCAGACATGAATTCCATGCAAGTCAGAATTCTTTACTTGAAGTTCGAGGTGACTTTGGCTTGCCTTTATTTGTCACTCTCACAGGAAAACAGCCTGAAGTGTCATGAATGTGTGAAAAACAGAACCATAATCACCAGATACTCCGAAGGCTATGGCACAGAGGTAGGTAGGTGTATGCCTGTGAGAAAGAAACTTTTATTTTGGAGCAGATCTACGTAAGAATTGGAGTGTTTGGTGGCTGGTGTCTGTGACTCATGTTGCAGGAGGAATGCGTTCAGTCAGATGCTCAAGGACAGAGCGATGCAGACGCAGATATAGAGGACACAGACAGCAGGTATCTCACAAACACACAATAGGCTTGTTGAAACCCCAGATGACTGCACAGTGCATACAGGATCTCAAACTGACTTAGACATTCTTATGCAGTAATGAAATACTAAGCTTCCTTAGCACAAGTGATCGCTTTTTTTCATCTGCAGGCAAGATTCTTCTGATGTTCTCCTCTCCCTTCTATACCGTCCGTGTGATGTAGCCAGGCTGCGTGTGCTGAGAGAGTTCATTGACAATAACAATGACCGAGTATTTTTGACCATTTTGACATTTTAAGAGCTTTGACCAAACCATGTCTATTGATCTTTGACTTTTATTGTATTATTACTAGTGCTGTCAATTCCAGGTGCCGCGATTAAAAGTCCTCACCAGGATTTTGCTCAGGCTTCCTGGATTGTGTTGATTCCACTAATTTTACCTGGATTGCTAATTAGAAAATCTAGCAAGCTTGAGCAAAATCCTGGTGAGGACTTTTAATCGTGGCACCTGGGATTGACAGCACTAATTATTACACATTTAGTCTGAACTTATGAAATCAATATTGCAAAGCACAAAAAGATCTGTGTAGTTCCACCTTGAAAGTCAAAGAGGTCATTTTGACTATATGTATTATGACCCACACCATCTCTATAGCAACCACTTTACCCGTGAGCCCAGCATGTTGGCTGTTACCTTAGCACTGCAGTTGATATTTACCTGAGAGAACATTCTTGGTAAAAACCGACCAAGAACTTAACGAATAAAATGATATCAAAATAATAAATCAACAACAACCAAATAAAACAACAGAATATGCAAAAATAAACTAACAAGATAAAATACAATAATGCTAATTCTGTGACGAGCATCGTGTTAAGAAAATGAGGTTAAAAAGATCAAGATAATGAGAAGCAATCAAGATGGAGAGAGTCCATTGTTCACTCACTGCAATACCTTGCAAAGAGAGAACAGAGTTGACAGTTTTTGTATAGCCTATAAACACAGTAATGAGTCTATAATGTATGACAGGTGCTGATGGATTTCATTGGGAGGTACCAGGGAGGAGCAAAAGCAGAAGAAGCTAGCGGCTGAGGCCACACATCATACATGATGACATTGTATTTTTAAGCTCTTTTATCTGAATGTGAATGCTTCATTTCGCAGATACTGACAGCACAAAAATGACTTCTCATAGACTTTTTCTCAGCATAGTTTTTGCTTCAAGAAAAGGTGATTTACAACTGTAAGCATAAAAACAGTTTAGCTGTATCATGTCATCATGTTATTTTATGGAAGTATTTTAATATACATAAGATAAGATAAGATACGATTTATTGATCCCACGAATGGGAAATTCAGTATGCCCAAAACACACATGCCCAAAACATAAAATTCAAGTCCTGGTTCAGACTATGTGTAGCTCAACAAGTTGTGTAATATCTCCAGATTATTTGGTTTTCTACACCAAGTACGACTTTATTTATAGCAGTAGCTCCCTTAGATACAGGATCAACTTCCAAAAATGTGACATTTTACCCTCAGATAAAAATATGTCTGACGATTAGGTAGAAATGGTTCCACATGACGAGGAGGAATATTTATGTGAACTGGAGTACACCAATAACTAGTAGATGAGCACTCAGACCATTTGACAGAGAATGCACAGTGCACACAGTTTTCAGTCCCACATTTTATACATTTGACTATATTTCGAATTTAACAGCTCATCCAGCTCACTGTTTTCTACACACAATACTCCACAATGACAAAGCAAGAATTGGTGTTTGGAATTTAATTGACATAAGCATTCAAATCCTTTGTTATGTCATACACAGTTGAGGTGATGGTGAATGTCAGATTGGAAACTAAGCCATAAGGTCAAGAAAATAGCTGGTAGACCCATAAGACAGGGTTTTGGCAAGGCACAGATCAGTTAACTGAATATTTCTGTAGCACTAAAACTGTCCAAGAGCATTTTAACATGAGTCATTCTGAAATGGGAGATGTTTGGAACCACCAACAGTCTTCATAGGTCGGTATGCCCAGCCAAACCAAGAAATTGGGAATGAAGGTCTTTGGTCAGACATCTGCAATGCTGGACTTTAACATACCAAGAACCCAATGAACCCAATGATCATTATGAATGAGACTTAGGGCGTACTCACACTAGGCTCTGTGATCCGGGCCCGGGCACGGTTGCCTGCCGAAGCACGGTTCGTTTGGCTAGTGTGAGCGCTCCAACCGTGCCCAGGCCCGGATCAGTTAACCGTGCTCGGGCCCGCTTGAAGAGGTGGGCCAGGGCACGATTCATGTGGACTCGGGCACGGTTCGCTTCTAGTGTGAGCGCTATCCGTGCCCGGGCCCGCTTGGTGCCTCGTGTGATTGGTTCATTTCGCTGGAACTCGAACATGACGTCAGTGATGCGATGCTCACGTTAAACAGTCATAGCGGCAAAGCGATTAGCAGACAATCGTTGTGTTAAATTATCGATAAATCTGTGCTTGCACCGTGTTTCTGCACTCCCAAAACGACTCCAAAAATACAATAAAAAGAGAATTGTGAACTCCATAGTTTTGTGCGAGCGCGCATTTTTCCAAATAAAGCGGCGTTGTGATGACGTAAGCGTGCTCGGGCCGGGTTGCTGAAGCCAGTGTGAGTGCAGGCCAGAGGGGGAGTGGGGAGGGGGGATAACCGGGCCCCAGCACGGAACGAGCAAACCGTGCCTAGTGTGAGTACGCCCTCAGAGTTTCTTTTTGGAAGGACAACTATCAGTGCAGGACAGAAGGCAGGATTCTGCTAATCAGGTCTTTGGGTAGACTGACAAGATGGAAGAAAGTATTCACTAAAAAGTACAGTAGAACCTGCTTGGAATTTAAAATATTCCAAAATCCAAATATTGGTTTAAGATGTATCAGTCTTATTTTTTGTTTGTGTGCTTGTTGTCATATTGCCATTTCATAATCTCAATCATAATTTTTTTTCATAATCTTACAATAATGAACTGGCACCTTTCGTAATACACATATGTCATATATTCTGATAGCAGAGGATTCATGTAAAGCATCCCATTGGTCCAGATTGCAGGTTGTGGGCTCCCTTCAGCGAATCAGCTCGCGTAAGCGAAAGCGTCAGCGAATAGCGCGGCAGGACACCACTGAGAGTGAAGATGACGGAGGGCGGAGTCAGACGACACACCGCTGGAGTCTGAGGCTGAGTCCCAATCGTGCACACAACAGAACCATCCTAGAGGTGCTCAGCTACCTGTTTTTACACTCACATTCAGCGCAGATGTTACATCTAGCCAGACACAACACATTACACCTTTAGGTTTCAGTCTCGAAAGTAATCTGGCACAGTTACTGACCAAAGTGGTATCTGCAATGCTGGTCTATTGCTTACAAATTACTGTAATATGTATGTGCACTTTGAGGTACATCTATGGAGAAGATAAATGCAATAAAGTGATCGCTCAGAATACAACGACTAATCCTTCCTTCTTTCTCTCTGAAACACTTGTTGGTCGTCATTAGGAGAGCGTTTCTCAGGTAAGGCCACTGCTGATTTCTCGGTGTAATGTGGTAGAACCTCTGGCTGCCTCGAACAACGAACCCCAAAGGGAACGGGCACTTCAAGCGTGGCCTTTCAAACTCTCCCTCCCACTTTTCTTCCTCCTCCTCATCCTCCCTCTCTCCATATCTATCATAATTGTGTTCTTTATATTCCCCCTCTCACTTACTAATACCTGACAATATCTTCAACAGATTCCTTGTGTAAATCGCATATTTTTTGTTGATACATTGTTATTACATGTGTTATTACAAATTATTACTTTGTAACCAATCTTAGAATGAAAGTGTTGTAACAGCTGATTTAAATAGTCAACACTGTGTCTCTGATTGATATGTTAGGTAGTGGATATTAGTTATATTAGTTATTTTAACTCATTCGTAAGAGCTAAAATAGTCCACTAGGGTTCTTTAAAGTCTAATAGATTTCACTTGTTCTTTTTATTATTCGGAATTTGGTAAACTTTGGTAACCTAATTGTTGTTCTGTTGATATGAGGACTCTTTTGTCCCTTCAGTGAATTAACCTATGCAATGTACAGGTCACAGTCTTGCAGTCACACAGCATACACGTGTGAGAGTTCCTGTCTCCATCTTCTCCTCTTCATTCCTGTGAACGCATGTCTGGTAGAGCATTGATAGACTTTTTTTTTTACCACAGACCAGCGGGCTGAATGTGTGATGAGTGGCAAAGCTCATGATGTGTTAAACTGATTTTCCTGTGAAAGTCAGTATCGAACATTAAGGTTATTTACGTTTACAGGAAAAGCACAACCTCATTATGAATATTACTATTTTGCCCATATTCTTCTTTGATTTGTCATTACCTCAGTCAAATAGTCCAGCGTTTGCTCATACTGGGCATAATGTTTAATTTGCTTTTGTGAATCTCTGGTTCTGCTATGCATGCATTTTCTTTCTCATTGTCTCCACCTGTACACTCCTGAAGCTTTAAAATTAACGTTGGTGTGTTTGTGAAGAAGTTTGGGTCCAGATATTAATAGAATAAAAAATATAGTTTGACAGCATATGACTGAATGATTTCATGTGGGAACATCTTACACAAACCTTTTACCTGAAGTATTTTGTTGTTGTTGTTGTTTTTATTTCTGTTTCGTTTAAGAGCTCATGCAATGCTCACCTGTCAAGAGAAACCTGATTTGGCTCATGCTGTTTCTTTCCAACAAGTCAGTTTCATACCAAAATGAATATTCAGTTTACTACAAGAGTGTTTAATGTGGTCCCCATGCATAAAGACTATTTATTATAGACAAAAAAAATTTGTGCCACCCAGCACAACTGCTGAGAGATAATAAGAGAGACATACAAGGTGTATCTAAATTACATTAGAATATCATCAAAAAGTTAATTTATTTCAGTAATTAATAGAAACTCTTATTTCAAGTGTTTATTTCTTTTAATGTTCATGATTATGGCTTAAAGCCAATGAAAACCCAAAAGTCATTATCTCAGAAAATTAGAACATTATATGAGACCAACTGAAAAAAATATTTTTTTAATTCAGAAATGTTGGTCTGAAACATGCTTAGTGACACCTATGGGACTGGGACCACTTATGGGACTGGGAGTCTCTGGCACTGCAGTTTAATGACACCTCTCTTAGCCAATGAAAATGATTAATAATGGAATAGGAATAGGTGGCCCATGGAGGTGATAGCTTTTGCTGTGTCATTTCCATACCAACCTGTTTTGTATGGAAAAAAAATATTCCTCTTGTTAGATAGGTTTGTTAAATTATTTCTCCTTGTTTAAATATCCTTTCAAGGCAGGTGACAAAAAGTGAAAAAAAGGTAAAGTACTGATTATATGGTAAGAATAATCAGCACTTTAGTACTTGTATATGTTCTTATCACAGTAACAAAATGTATGCATTTGTAGATGTACTGTAGCCTATAAGAGTTAAATTGTGTGTCTGCTGTTGACCTGACGAGGAACACCCCATTTTGAGTCTTGGTTCCTATCAAGTTTTCTTCCTGAGGCATTTAGAGAGTTTTCTTTGCCACTGTTGCCTTTGTCTTCCTCACTGGGTGCTTGGACTCGGACATCTGTAAAGCAGCTTTGTGACAACAGCTGCTGTAAAAGCACTATATAAATAAATTTCACTTACATGTGAACCAGAAATGACCTCATATCTTTATTAAAACATGCATCAGAACATGCTAAGAATTGGCATAGACTAATGATAATTACGCCTGGTAATCCCTGATAGGGAGACCGAGTGAGAGTTCCTTCTGCCCTCTCATCTACCCTGACCTCACCAATAGACTTCTGGCCCCTCAAGTTGGTTTTCTTTCAAAGGCCGTCTGTCCCATTTGCCCTTGTATGTATGACTTGAAGCACTGTCGGTTTTCCATCTGTTGTCTAATACGCTCTCTCTAATACGCTCTCTAAACAAGGACACATTCTTAAAGAAGACACATTAGCCCTGTTTCCTACCACTAGCTGAGAGGGAAAATTAGTGTAGTAGAGGTTGTTTGTGGGTGTGTAACTGAAATATTAATGACTGTCTATAAAGAACATATAATGTAATTTATCAAAAACAGCATTTCTAATTATAAAATATGGACCCAGTTTCTGATTTTTTATTGAACATGTCAAATATACCTTGCACTAAAACTACCACTGACCACAACTGAACTTCATCCTAATCTTACATTCCAGCTACATTGTCATCACAGACACACAGCGCGCTTTGTTAATAAAACATAAAGTTCTCATCATGTTTTGTAGCTATTCGATGTGTTGTGCACTTTTAACAACAAACCTCAACTAAACTTAAATAAAATGTCACACTGTCTATAAACAGCTTCGCTGTTGTCTAGAGCTTGACCCAGATACTATTCAGTGGCCGTGGAGGAGTGACTTGATACCTCCTGACTTGGTAAGAATCTAATGCCTTGTCACGTGCTTCCTCAGCCTCCACTCCAGACTCTCTTATAGACGCAAGGTCAGGATGAGGAGTACAGTTACTGCTACAGTAGAGAAAAATAACAGGCACTCCACTTTCAGGAGGTGGTCTGACACACAGGATCGCTTGGGCTTTATACAGAAACCGTGTTGAGGAGAAAACTAGGAGACGTGGGTTTTACTTAAAGATGAAGAGTTTGTGAATCGGCTTTGACCAGTAAGAGATTTGCGAGGCTCTTGGGAAATGGACAGTGCAATCATGGAACGAAGAAGAAAAGGAAGAATGAGAAGGCGGTTAAGGGGTAATAACTGGACAAACATGAACGACACAGAGGATGAAAAGAACGCTGGGGCAGAGGATGAGAAGGTGAAGGGACCTCCACAGCAACTGCAGGGAAGAGAGTACCATAATGAAAAGAATGTTGATTGTAATGGACAATGGAGGAGTGATGACGACAGTGAAGATGAATTCTACAGTGACGCTTTGACTGTCTCGTCTGCCGGTGGAGATGATGAGAACAGCAGTGTTACATCTGCTGACAGTTGTGCTGGGAGTCAAAATGGGGACAGTTTTTTCCTGTCGTCGACCAGATTTGAGGAAGACAGAGATGATGCTGACGAGGACACTCTTGTTGCTGAGTCTGGGATTAATGAGACTCGTGAACTGCATCTGTTTGATTCTGGACAAGGATTGGAAATGGAAATTGCAGAGTTTGAAAAATCCTCAGATGATGAGGAAGGACACTATTGTGATGATGATGATGATGAAACTGGTGAAAGTGACAATAATGCCAGTGAAGAATGTGAAGAAGATCCGAAGAAGCCTTACTACCACCCAGCCCACCCAACGGAGATCTTCCAGGCTCTGAAGACAATGAGGCAGTGCTTTTTTCTCACTGATCTCAAACTGATTACTGGCAGTGGGCTTCATTTCCAGGCCCACTCTCTTGTCCTAGCTGCTGTAAGCTCTGTCATCCAGCAGAGACTTCGGGAGTGGGATGCAGAGAAGCCAATGGAGATGCTTTTGTGTTTGGGCCCAGAGGTCTCTGCTTTGGGCCTGTCTGCCGTGCTGGAGTTTGCCTACAGTGGGACCATGACGGGTCTGACCAGAGAGTCTTTGGCTGAGATCCAGACTGCTGCTGTCTACCTGGGAGTTCCCAGGGTGCTGGAGCTCTGTAAAGCAGAAGAGGAGAGGGAGAAAAAAGATGGAGAGCAGAAGATGGAGGACAAGAGGAAGACTTCTGCAGAAGAGCAGATGAAGGTCAGTCTACAGTCCATCAGGCAGATGTGGGAAGACAGACTGGGTTGTGACGTGGAGCTGGAGGCTGAAGGAAGAGTATTTCATGGTAAGGTGACACAAACAAAATATCAAACAGTACCACACAGTTTATAACACTAATCATTGTTTTCAAGCTCCTACCTTTAATGGTTGCTGCTTGCCAAAGATAAAGAAAGCACAGAGATTGGCCATAGCATTAAGTATGGCATGAGCCAAAACATAAGCAGCAAAAGCCTCTTGCTCCTTTGTATTCTGAATTTGGTGTTTTGGAGAGCCAAACAAAAAATGCAATGTGGAAATATTTTTCAAACTTTTATTTTGAAAATACAAAATTATTCACTGTGTATATTTGCATATTTGAAAGTGTGATCTCTAATCTTTAGTAATAGGCTTTCTGTTCATTACCAGCACATAGAGCTCTACTCACTGCAAGCAGTGACTACTTCTATGCCATGTTCAGGAGTGGCATGAGGGAGACCCAACAGGTCTCGGTGTCCCTGCTGTTGATTGGAGCACTTGAGCTTGAAGCCCTCCTGTTCTGCTCCTACAGTGGGGAACTTCATCTCAACTGGCGCTGTGTGTTTGAGCTCACTGGCGCCGCCCTTCAGTTCCAGTTGCAGCCTGCTCTCTCACTCTGCCTCGGTTTCATGCAAAAAGAAATGGATGCTCACAATTGTCTTGATGTAGCTGCTTTCGCTAAGGCCTACGAGATGACAGACCTGCAAGAAACTGCGGATGACTTCGTCCTTAGGCACTTTGAGGACGCAGCGGTCGCTGTTAAGTTTCAGGACCTGCCAGTGGAGCAGCTGAAGAAATATCTGCAGAGCAATGCTCTTTGTGTTGGATCAGAGCTGGTGGTATTCAAGGCCGTCGTATCTTGGATTGAGGCCAATCCCAAAAGGAGGGTGAAAGAGGCCAGTGAGCTTATGGCAACTATCCAGTTTCCTCTTATGACCTTTAAGGAATTCAAAGAAGTGAAGGCTGTTGCCTCTTGGCCACAAGCCAGTGCCAACAACCTCTATGAGTGCCTGTTAGAAGAGTTCTGGTCCAGTACCTTTAATGCTCAGTCAGACTGTAGGACCTACCTTCCCAAAGAGACCTTGGTCCTTGTTGGTGGTGAAAGGATCACAGAAAACTTTGAGAAGCACACTCCTTGTAAGGACATATGGTTCAGCAACTCGATCCGTAACTATGTGGGGATAACAAAGAGGATTGAATGGAGGATGTTGACAGACTTACCAGAGAAGCCGAGATTTTGCCACAGTGTTGGGGTGATAATGGGAAAGCTTTATGTAGTTGGGGGACGACATTATTATGGAGAGACCGACATTATGAACTGCACCTACAGGTAAGACAGACTTACAGATTGCAGACTAGTCGACAAGTCTGTTACTTGTTGTCTCATATTTACTCTGTTCTCCAGGTATGATCCCATCCAGAATGGTTGGGAAAGATTGGCCAACATGCTTGAGAGAAGGAGCAGCTTTGCCCTTGTGGTTTTGGATGAAAAAATATATGCTATAGGTGGAGAATCAGAGGTTAATGTAGACAGTGTCGAAGTCTACTGTCCAAATACAAACTCATGGAGGTAAGAATAATAAAGAGCACTAAAACACAAGTGTTTATTATTAAGGGTGTGTCCCACTTGCGTACTACACACTAATACTATGAGGTACATACTATATATTGATCTTAGTAGTTTGGCACAAAATATTAACATACTACACTACATCATGTGACCAGTTAATGAAGTGTTGCTACGCCAACACGGTCTTTGCCATCTTGGCTAGTTGTGACATGGGTATTAAACCTAGTTAATCTGAAATTTTACTTTGTTTATAAATATGAATAAGTTGGCTAAAATTCCTGTGTTACAAATTGAAGCTGAGAAGTTAGACGCAAGTGTGGGAGGGAATTTATTTATAATAAAACAAAGTAACTGCAGCAAATCCTAATGAAAGAAAAAGAAATAGAACTAAGACATAGACATTTACACAACAGACTACAGGGGCAAAACCAAATGAACCAAGGGAACGAAGAGCCTTGATAATGGAAAACACGACGAGTACAACAACGACCAACAACGGGGAACTCAACATGCAGGGTTTAAATACACAGATAAACATAGACACAATAGAAACAAAACCAATAACAAGGCGTGGAGATCTAACTAAGCAAAATAAAATTAAGCTAAAACTCGAGGAAGCATTGCCGAAGGAGATGGTGACCCCCTGTTAGCTAATTAGCTTGCTTACATTTTTTCAAGATTTTCCATACCTCCTCCCCGTCTGGCTAACAATGCATTATGGGACAATCAAACAATGTCTGGTTCTAAGAATCCATTGTGGATTTTTGAGTATACTAAATTTTGACCTTTTTAACTATACTACATCCTCAAAAACGAAGTATTAGTAATTCATATGCAATTTGGACAAATTGTGCATTGTGTTGGGATGTGCTAAGGTAAAATGTTAGTGAGAGTTTTAATACGCTAGGTTAAAACCTTTTTTGTCACTTTCTTTAGCCTTGTTCATCCTCTGGATCACTGTCTAAGTGGCCATGCTGCTAGTGTATTGAATGGGAAGATTTTCATCTCAGGGGGCTTTGACTGCAAATACCAGTGCCTGGCTTCCATGTCACTCTACCACCCAGACCAAGGCACCACATACTTGGCAGACATGTCCCAGAACCGAGCCCAGCACTGCATGGAAACCTTTCAAGACTACCTTTACGTCGCCGGAGGAGTCTCAGGTGCTGATGGACAATTGATTGACCAGCTAGCCTGTGAACTCTATGACCCAGTCGGCAACTTTTGGGCGTCCATTTTGCCCATGTCTGTTCCACATGTTAACGCAGCATCTGCAGTGTTGGAGGGGAAGCTCTATATCCTCGGCGGCTGTTCCCAGGAAGACTATAGGGACACAAAGTTGGTGCACAGGTATGATCCTGCAGCACAACGCTGGGAGACCCTGTGTGGAACACCAGGCCCCAACACGTATATAGCAGCTTGTGTGCTTTCAGTACCTACTCATCTTAGACAGTGAAAGACAAAGCTAACTGTAGTCATTTTAACAAATTCCACAAATGAAGACATGTTCTAGTGCTGGTTCTATTACTTTTTTTAAATTGTGTTTAAGATATATTATTTATGATGCATCAGAAATTAAACTTCTTGTGTGCTTGCAATAATAACAAAAATACTTTTATGTTACCAGATTTTAAAAGATAGCTCTGAGGTTTTGACTGTATGTGCGCATTCCTCATTATACTTATACATGATGCTTTATTTTACATTTAACACATGTTCCTGTCCAGATCAGAATGAGTCATGGGTCTGCTGTTACTATTCTGCTTCATTGTCCTTTTGTGACGATGGGGTCGTGGCGAAGCACGAGACACAGAATCCTTGTACCTTGACTGACGTCACGTTTATTTACTACAATTTGCGCAATAGCACACGTGTAACACACAACACAACGTGTAGACTTAGACAACGACGAGCACAGGACACTGCACGAGCGCACATTAAATAGACAAACCACATTAGCCCCACGTGATTACGAGACGATTCACAGGTGAGACAGATTATCACACGACATAACCATCACCGCAGAGATCCACTGATGCAGACGATGCACGTGGACAACGTTAACACACGCCCAAAAGGGAGGGGCCGGGGTCCTCAATGTGACAGACGCCCCCTCCAAGGGCACTACCCGTCCCGGGGTGCCAACAGGACCGAGTGCCCCGAACCCACAACGATGGGCGGATCCGACGCGCTCAGTCCTGCGTCTGGGAGGTAACTGCCCTTGGCGAAGCGTCTGCCACGGACCACCTAGCACACCCTCCCTGGGAATACCGGGGAAAAGACGTTAGACACATTAAACGGTACATTCACAAACACACACACATTTACACATAGTGGCACAAAAGGGAAAAACGGGTTAGGCACACAAATGGGAAGACTTACAAACACTGGTACACACAAACATGAAACAGGCGCCAGGCTACGCGCCAGGAGGAGAGCTAGGAGGGGAGAGAGACCGGGAGTTGTCGGTGCTGCGGCGGACGGTCCTCCTCCAGCAGACGCCCCGAGTGGACTGCTTGGGAGATCCCCTGCGATCTCCATGTCCTCTTCCTCTTCTCCTTGGTCCCACTCCATGGACTGCTCCGGGCTGCCACCCCAGGAGCAGTCCATCTCTCCTCCGGAGCGATCGGAGGATGGGACCGCCTCTGGTGTCCACCTCCCCTTTACAGTCCCAGCAGAACACTCAGAGGGAGGCGGACTGCCCGCGTCCTCCGAATCGAGTTCGCTGTCCGTGCACTCTGAGATGCCCGAGTGCACGGACAGAGGATGGTCTTCCTCTTCGTACTCCTCCTCACCGTAGTCGACAGCCGGTGCGGAGCACTCGGAAGGAGGGTAATCGTCTTCGTCCTCCTCTTCCTCCTCCTCACCGTAGCCCACGGCAGGGGCAGAACCCTCAGACGGAGGGTAGTCGTCCTCGTTCCCCTCTCTTCCACCATAGTCCACCGTGAGGGCGTAGCAAATGGACGGAGGGTAGTCCTCCTCCTCTCCTCCACCGTAGTCCACGGTGGAGGCGTCACCTAGAGACGGAGGGTAGACCTCCTCCTCGTCCTCCTGCTCCTCCGCCTCGCTAGGAGAGTCCTCCTCCCCAAACTCGCTCTCGGGGGCCTTCTCCGTTGTATATAGCTTGAAGGCCCCCACCCTCAGAGGCGAGGGGTCGCGAGAAGGAGACGGGTGACGCTCCCTCCAGATCCGCACCGCTCCCTGGCGTAATTCTTCCGCCTACTGGATACTGCGTATACTGGATCTTGCTTCAGCTGCTCGGGAGTCGGCGTGGTGGTGTTGCGCTGGGCAGGCGAAGAGGCATGGCGTTGCGGGGGGGAGGAAGACGTGCGGTGGTGCCTTTTGCTGGTGCGTTGGCTCTTCTTTGGCCGAGTCGCGTATCCTGGCATGGTCCTGGTGTCTCTAACGGCTCGTCGTTCTGTGACGATGGGGTCATGGCGAAGGACGAGACACAGAATCCCTGTACCTTGACTGACGTCATGTTTATTTACTACAATTTGCGCAATAGCGTACGTGTAACACACAACACAACATGTAGACTTAGACAACGACGAGCACAGGACACTGCGCGAGCGCACATTAAATAGACAAACCACATTAGCCCCACGTGATTACGAGACGATTCACAGGTGAGACAGATTATAACACGACATTACCATCACCACGGAGATCCACTGACGCAGACGATGCACGTGGACGTTAACACACGCCCAAAAGGGAGGGGCCGGGGTCCTCAACGTGACACCTTTATGCAAGGCCTGTTTTAACGGAGAACGGTGACTTTGTTTCAGCTTCCTTTCAAGAAAAATAAAGGATGTCTCATAATGCTGAAATTATATCTGACGTGCAGAGTTTTATCCAACAGATGATTTGTGGATAGCATGTGGATTATGACGTACAGAGTGTGTTTGAAGCACTGATTCAGCACAAGAGTACACAGTTCACAGTTAGACACTTAATGTTCATAGTGTGTGTGGAACATGCTGAGATTCTACAGTATGTGGTCCATAACTCTATAGTTTCAGGAGGAACAACAAAAGAAGGTTTGCACAAATCAGACTGAATAAGATCCTTCAAAATAAAAATCTTGCAATAATGGCAGAATTTATTGCAAGTTCCGGTATGAATTACTCACCCAACCAACAGGAGAAAATTTCAGATATTCTACAGAAATACATGCAGAAATACACAATATACATTCAACATTTTGTATTTTGAAGTAATTTGTACCCAGTGAAAGACACAAGACCTCAATGTATGAGGCTTTATTCTTTAAAGTTCATTCTTGTTTTCACTGATTCTCTCTCTCCATTCTGATAATGGAGATCCTACAAGTTGTAGTAAACATCCTGATCTGGGTGTCTCCAGTGTTCCTGACGTCCTTTAGACTAATTGCCTACCTCACTAACAATGATATATACAGCACACAAGGCCTGGTAAGTCAATATGAATTGCACAGTTACAACTTTCTGAACTGCTGAAGTTTATGACATCAGACTGAAATAGAATATTGAATTTTTTTTAACACTGTCTTACATTCGTGGCTTCCCAAAAGCAGTGTTTATATTTCAGTGTTGTAAAGCATAAAGAAAACAATTATTATTACAAAACTATACACCGAACATGTCTTGAGAGCTTGGAGAATGTGAGAGAAAGGGAGTTACAAAGACTTTTTCATTTTCTCGAGAACTAAATGGTATAAAGCAGATAACCAGTGAAAGTGGAATAGTTATAGCGAGAATCCACAAAGATCCAGCTATGAATCCAAAGTTGCATGTACACCTCTTCCCCAGCTTCCAGCTGCATAATGGCTCCATTGGCAACATTGTCATTCTGCTCCCCCGAAGAGTATTCATATGACGATACAAAACGAGAATTACCCTTAAAGATGCTCAGACCCATATCTCTGGATGAGAAAGCATTGCCAGAGTATCTGAAGTAGTAGATCCCTTTAACAGGGGCAGTGAAAACACCTGGAAAATGAGGACGAATAAGGATAGGCAATCCAAATTAGCTGTGTCAAACCTCACTCACACAATAGACAAAACGGTTCATTTTTTACCAGTAATAGGCAGGCTCTTTCTGCTGAGACTGAAGTTGCCTAAATGAAATGGCCACAACTTTCAATTTTAAAATGGATGGATCCATGTACATAGAAAGGCCACCATTATAGTACTGTATGTGTATTTTTACAGATCCTCAAATTAGTTTTTTATTCCCTAGATTACCACTTTAAAAGAATTTTGCAAGTTCATGTTTATTCACATATTTAAATTGTATTTCAATTATGCTCTACTATCTAAAAATATCCATTTGGTGCTGAATACACATCTGAAATCCTCAATTACTTGCTAGTGAACCAGTATGTTAATTCACGTGTGTTCAGTGCTAAAGCCTATTTTGCCATCATAACCTATAACATAAAACACATTCTTTGTTTTCAAATATTATCCAGTACTGTACTTTAAAAAGCCAATCTTCAAGACACCACTAGCAAGATGTTTTGACTATACCAGGCGTACTCAACTAAATTTGTCCGCGGTCCAATTTTGGCAGATACCTGTGACCTGAGGTCCGGGGGGGGGGGGGTTGTGGTGTTTTGTCCGAAACAATATGTGGTAGAAACACCCCTCAAAACAGGGGAATGAACATTTACCTGACCAATTTTAATGTTGCTATGTGTTTCAGGTTTGAAAAGTGATGGAATTTAGGTTAAAGTACTAAATTGTAACTACTTGGTTTCACAACAAATACCTGTCTGACTGAATAGTTCTCTTGTATTAAGTTAACAAATACGAGCCTCTTGTAATTCCAGGACGAAACATGAGAGAACGTGAAGACGTGAAGATTGGGCGTTTTTAAAATAAACAACCATTAAATAATGTGATAAAAAGCGAATTATTTCGAGTATATGTATAAATATTTAACTTAATTATGTTTAACATGCTGGGAAATATTGAAATGGACCTTGAAAGTGACGTACAAGTGCTTGAACTCCACCTTATAAAGGTGTATGAACCCTGAAAACGTGACTTTGTTCATTGCGCTGAAGCGGAGCCTCAGCGATTACGTAATTTTCGCCGCGCGGACCCTCGCACCGCTCGCGAAACGTCAACCAGGCTTGTAGCCCGGGGGGGGGGGGGGGGGGGGGGGGGGGGCGAACGTAAGTTGTTGAGAGGGGGTGGCAAACGTAACACTTGTGACGGAGTGTTTTTTCAATAGCCCTGAAATATATGCTACGGTTTTGTTTTGGTCCGTATCCAGTTAATCAGGAATGAGATTGGGTCCGGACAGGACTGCGTTCGGGTCCGCCAGTTGAGTACCCCTGGACTATACCTTTTGCTACATTGCAGTGCTTTGTATGTCTAGAACATGTGAAGGAATTGACAAAGCCTACTTTGACTTTAATAATATATAAAATACCTGTTTTGGGGTTGTATGCATCGCCAACATTTGTGAGGACTTTATCAAATATGAGTTTTGTCTCTGAGGTGAACAGTCCCCTGTGTAAATTCTTGTTTGATGTCATAGAAGCTGTGAATGACGCAATAATACACGAGAGGGAGTGCTATAACGGGTAATATCGGCACTGCTGTGCTGCGGTCGTAGGCACGAGGCCGCAGGCCGAGTGCCGTAGATCAGCACAGCAGTGCCGATATTACCCGTTATAGCACGAACCTCGAGTGTATTATTGCGATTATACCACAGTTCCATTATCGCTGTTTATTGAAAGATTTTGAGTAAAAGAGGATGAGAAAATACGACCTGTTTGGTAAAATACTCCGCCAGTTAAAATAGTTCCATTCAATGGCTCGCTGCTAAACTTAAACACTGGAATAGCCTTACCCAATAAATATTATAGAGGTAAATATACACAAAAACAACTATTGATAAAGTTGAATTTATTAAAAATAAAGTACAACAATTATTGTCCATCCACGGCTGATCGGATGTTCGTTCAGGTATCTGTTCAGTCCAGCTCTTAAACCAACAAAGCTGCTGATGCTATATAACTCTCCCTTCACGTTTCTGACGGATCCATAAAAACGGCGTAAAAGCTGATTCATTTCATTTTTGTTGATAATACTAAAATCGACTGCAATGTCATTGCTTTTTAACCAGGATGTAAATATATTAAGAGCCCAGGACGTTTGTTTTACGGTATTAACTTCGTTTCTCTGAATTTCCAGCTCATCCAAATCATTGTTTGTAAGCGTGACAAACCTTGGCTCATTGGAGGAATCAGGCTGGTCATTTATAGCTTCATCCTCCAGTTTCAGATCGAAACAAATGCTTTCGAAGCCAATAGATTTAACGAACTCCCTGTAATTCATTTTGATAATGTTGCTGCTTGTTTGTAGTTGCGCTGTTTGGCTTGTAAACGCTGCTTCGTTGCTAGGTTACCTGTTTGTGGCGGAGTAATACATGGAGAGCTTCGGTTACAGTGCTATAACATGTAATATCGGCACTCCTAGATCGCCTCTCAGCCAATCACATTGTAGGGTCGGAACTAACTGTGGTATAATGCCACTTTAGGACTTCCTGTAGGATTATTAGCACATTATTGAGATCTCTCACAAAACAGCAGTCATATTCCTCACATTCCTTTGTCATTACATTTCATCGGGTGCCATTTTACAAATCTAGGCGTTGCTAACTAACAGTTCAAATAAAGAAAACATTCCCATAAAAATTCAAGATCAGAACTGAATATTACGTTTACCTGCAATCTGTCGCTGTACGTTTTGAACTAAGGCCTTCTGTTCTGCCAGTTCGCTTTTTGTAGCATTGAGGTCTGCTGACAGTCCGTCCACCAACGTCCGAAGCTGCTTAAGTTCAGAGAAGATGTTAATTGTCGGCTTCATGATATCGGCATCCTGACCTTTACAAACGTATAAAAGTGTGAGCTGTATGATCAGAATCAGCATCATATTCCTGTTTGCTCGTCAGTCGTCACTGTCCTAACAGAAACCTGAGGGATAGCGGAAGGTAGGTTTTATATATCTTGGAATGTGTTCCATTTACTGTTGGTTAACGATTACAATGTTTGACAAGTTGCTTTTTTAACTATATAGACAAAAACTCCACTATTTCACAAGTGAGCACTTTGACCCACGTTCAGGTTTCATTTGTTACACACAACGATTGTGCAACGTTTGTTCTTTGCTGTAAAAAGCTTGGCTGTGGGTTTTCTGAGCTATGAATAGCAAACACACACTGTAAAAAAATGCTGTAGTTTTTACAGTATTTTTTACAGTAATATACTGCTTTACATCCTGTAACTGTATTTTAGAGTGCATCGTGGTTGCGAAAAAAAATGCAGGAAATAACAGTAATGGATGAGCACGACCGCAGGCAGGGTCGTGTACAATAACTGTAAAAGTCTTGAATGGATTGCGTGGGAAGACAGGTGAAGAGCCTGAAAAACGCCATTTTTCATACGGCACAGCTGGTAAGTTCAAGTTTATATTACTTAAAAGTCACATCTAGCTGGCAAAATATGATAACCTACGAATAATATACGGACAGCTAGTCAGTGTTTACCTTGTAAAAATAAACTGTGGACAATATTACTCGTAAATGTTGCTTATGGACACCGTTAGCTTGTTTGCTAAATGAGCTAGATTGTGTCAAGTGCTTTTGCCCCATGAGGACGCAATTATCGGCTACTCTTCTGGAGTTATATCTCTACCAGCACAAACATCTAGTTACTGTGTGCCGAAATTGTGAAAAGACGTTATTTTCTTGAGCCAACATTACACTTTTCACAGCAATTTATCATTTCAAGTTCATTTTTAAAAAGAGGGTAAGTGTTTAACGTTAGCTTAATTTATCCCGTCGGCCAGCTAGTGCTAAATGTGTGAGGTGGTTCTTCGGTTAAATCCAAAATGGATTAAATCTCATTTTATTTGCTCCGTGATAATGGAAATAGATGACCAACCAGGTTAGTGCTCTCCTTTATAGCTAAATTTACAACGACATTTGTCATTCAGTTATAGAAGGTGCACGACTGCATGTGTTTTTAAACGTTAAGATTTGTACTCAAACTAGGTTGTATTGTATTTTTATTCAGTTTTAAGTTTGAATGTGTGGGTGGTCGTAGTTAAAGCTTGCTTCTTCGTTTTTACCAGACTTTGTTGGTCGTTGATAAGCTTGCTGCAGCAGCTATGTGTTGCCACCTGTCCCGGTTTGTCTTCTTTTTAATATTCGGTCCCGGCAAAAAAAAAAAACAAGGTTAGTTCAAACCACGATTCAGACTGTTTCTGCACACTTTAAATCTGTTTTTTTTTTCTCGCTGTGTCCATTTTAAACCCCTCCGGTAACATTTTACGTTCGCGTGACTTTGTGAGTGTAGCGGAATAAATGGTGGGTTGGCTACAGCTAGGGTTGCCACCTAGGTCTGACAAAAAACAAGGACACTGTCATACTGACACAGGGTGGCGAGTGTAATCTGTTGATGGGGGGGGCGGCGAACGTAAAATGTTACTGGAGGGGTTTAAAATAGACACCGCGAGAGAAAAAAACAGATTTAAAGTGTGCAGAAACAGTCTGAATCGTGGTTTGAACTAACCTAGTTTTTTGCTAGGAACTAACCTAGTTTTTTGCTACAGCGGGAGTTGGGTGGACTCCAGGGCCTGGGAAGAGAGGCCTAGATTTGCCGCGCACTTCTCTAGCTAGCCAGCCCTCTACCCATTCAGGTCGTGTTAGCTCGGGCTGTTCGCGACGTCAGGTGAGCTCGCCGAACCACGCCATTACAACCAGACAAGTCCGCGGTCCCTCTGTAATCTACGCATGGCCTCAAACCCCCGTCTTTCTTCTTAATGAAGAAGACGCTGGCCGAGGCGGGCGAGGTGGAGGGAGTAATATAGCCCTGCACGAGAGCCTCCTGTATGTACTGACCCATTACCCTTTCCTCCTCCTGAGACAGCAGATAGACGCGACTGCGTGGAGTAGTAGTACCGGCTTTAAGTGTGATGCGACAGTCCCAAAGGCGGTGAGGTGGCAGCTGGGTGGCCTTGGTGTAGCTGAACATCTCGGCCAGGTCGCAATAAGGAGTGGGAACCTCCTGAGTGGCACTGATGTTAGGGCTCTCGATGCTTGTGAGCACCAGGGTGATGGGCAGTTATGGGCAGTCATGGCCTGGTGGTTAGGGAACTGGTCTTGTGATCAGAGGGTCGTGGGTTCGATTCCCAGAGGCCATGACTGAGGTGCCCCTGAGCAAGGCCCTTAACCCTCAATTGCTCACTTGTATAAAAATGAGATAAAATGTAAGTCGCTCTGGATAAGGGCATCTGCCAAATGCCATAAAAATGTAAAATTTAAATGTTGTGGACTGCGCGAACACACGGGGGAGGACCGAGCACCTCTGAGAGGCGTGACTCACTTTACTAACCTACCGGTCTGCCAATTTATCACCGGGTTGTGCAATTTGAGCCTAATGTAAGCGAATGGCGTGTGAAGGGGAGAACGTAAAAGCAGATCCTCTCTTCACGACCCTGAACTGAAAGAGTAACGGGTGCAGTGCAAAAATAAATGAAGCCACCGCCCACAGGCCGATCGTCCAGTGCGTGCACACGACTGGGCTCCTCCAGTCTCCTTAAGGGTACGCCTAGCCGAGGCTCCCGAGTCCACTAGTGCAAAAAAGATCAAGAAACATCGCCCCATGAGACACTGTAACCTTCTATGTCATTAAATTGCCCATTAAGGAGTATCTCACCCCGGCGCATCCCCTCCTAAAGTTGGTGTTCCTCCGGGAGGGAGCCGTCTCGCCCATCTCCATGGGTTCGGTGGGTGATGTCTCACGGGGTGGCGTGGACACGGGAACCTGCGAGATGACGGAGAGCGATGTTCCTCCTCTTCTCTCCTGGAGTAGCCAGTCAAACGTAATGGCTAGGCGGACCACCTGATTAAAGTCCAGCTCCTCCGGACGACAGGATAGCTCAGCCTTCAGATCGGGCTTCAGTCCTGCCAAAAATACGTCCGTGAGAGCGGCTTCATTCCATCCAGGGCATAGGCTGTCGCGCTACGGGCGCCCTGCCTTAGCTGCAGCAGGCTCTGTCCACAGGCTCTCCCCTTATGGGGGTGATTAAACACCGCCTTAAACTTACGGACGAACGCATCAAAGTCAGTAGTACAGGGCGCTTCACCCGTAAGTTGGGCAGCGCCCCAGTCTAGGGCTTTCTCCTTATGGCGCAACACCATGAACGCCACCTTCTCCTAATCCCTGAGCTGTGGTTGGCTGGTGTAGTACAGCTTACACTGCATCAAGAACCCCTCGCACCTCTCGGGATCCCCTCCATAAGGTTCGGTAGGGGCGATGGGAGCTCTGCCTGGAGCTGGCCTCGCTGCAGGGACCTGCACAGGTAATAACTGTGGATAACAGCGCTCTGAGCTCTAAAGTTCTTGTTGCTGCTTACCCAGGGCCCTCCCTTTGTGAGCATGTATCTCCAGATGAGAGGGCTCTTCGCCGCTCCAGGCTGCACATTCTGTGACGCGGGGACAGAGGCGGCCGAAGGCGAGGGTTGCAACACATGATCTTTATTCTCCATTAATAAGTAAACAAAAGAGAGACTGCAAAGCAGTCAGCTTAGCAACTTCCAAATACGGAAAGTATATGCAGCAGAGGCGAAGTGAGGTCCAGCAACGCACAAGGCAATGTGCCGCACTGGACCGAACGACCTGTGGGAAATAAAAAGGTGCACAACCTAATGGGGAACAGGTGTTAGTACTCTGGTGAACGGGATGATAGGAATGGTTTGGTGCTGGGGGGCGTGTGTTGTGAAGTAGTGCGAGAGGCTACACGCGCCCTCTGGCGGTGACCCGGCCTCCCCACCGTGACAGTTGTACATAAAAATACCCTTTCCTGGAATTTCAAAGTTGTCCTCCCAGTGTGTGTCAAGTTGTGGGCTGTTGGACGAGGTGGATGATGAACTTTGGGGTGAAACTGATATCAATGACAGCGATTGGTCAGGTGAGGCTTCAGACGAAAGTGAGCTGTTTCCAGGAGTCTGGTCTTTAAATGACAGAAAGGAAAAAAAAAGATTTACAATGTACAATATGACAAGATGTCTATGCCTGTTTAGAACATTGTGTATGGGGCGCCAAATGTAAAATAAAATGTGAAAACATTTCACTAACACATTTTATTCATTAGATCATAAACCGAGTGTAAAAAAAATTCTAAAATTTTATTGTTATTTAGCTCACTGTTCTTACAACGTAGCTAACTTACTAAATGTTACATTCAAATGTTAAAAATATATTTAAATATGATGTCATCATCCTGAGACAATAGCAACTGCTAGCCCTCCAATTCAACTAAAGCTTCTCTACAAGACATTGTCTCAGAATGATGGTCATACCATGAGCCCAGCACCAACAGCAAAGGCTGCATTCCTTTCCAAAATACCTAAATGTGACCTTCAACATCTAACTTCAACATTTAACTTTCACAATTAGATTTACACATTTAAATTTAGGATTTATTATTTACATACATTTTTTTTAGCGTTTAAATTTATTTAGTTCAAATTAGCTAAGAACAGCAAGCTACATAACAGTAAAATGTTAGTAGAAAAATTGTAACGCTAAGAATTTGAGTACAACAATGAAAAATGTTAGTGAAAAGTTTTTACATTTTATTTCACACTTGGCACCCCATAATTGTGTGGCATTCTTACATTTTTGTTTCTAAACAGAAAGAAGTTTTCTGGCTTGAACAGGTCTTAATACAGTCATCAAATCAGCCTCCTCTATGAAGTGTAAATCATCATATGTCTCGACTCCAATGGATTGCATGTGCTCTTCTAAGATGTTTTTGGTTACTGCTGGAAGTTCTGGTAGGACTTCCATGATGGCATCATGTAAGAAGCTTGGCTCTGAGTCACTCATACTTGTGCTGAAGAAGAAACGTCACCTTTAAACAAAACAGAAGAAACTTTATGTAATGCTTTGAGCAGTAACATGCACCTCATCACACTTGTAATGTTAGTGTATAATATTTAGTATGAGAAGCATTAGCCATTAGACTTTATTTTTCCACAATGCTTCAGTGGAATGACTTGGTTTCCATCAAGGATGTAGGACACCAAAGGATAGAAATCTGGTAGGTTATCAATGTTAATTCACTGTAACCCAAGACTGTCCTTTGTCACAGAATACAAATGGTATTCTGAGAGGAAAATGCCTTTGTGCGTATCTATCAAAACATACACAGATGCATTATTTTGAATCAAGATGAGTAGTAGTTCACCAAACTCCATGTACTCCTCATTTCTGCATACGTGAAACTGTCCTTTTTTATATACAGTGCCCTTGTACTGAATGTCAGTGGCAACTGTAGTGTTACTTTCTGTAAAAGGAGGTTGGGATAAAACGCACAGCTGTCCTTCACATGCAGTACTGTACTGCATTCATGCCCACCTAAAAGATATGCCTGATACATCTGATGACGTTCTGACAAGGTTTGACAAATGTTTTTGAAGTTTAAGTGTCTGGCACACCTTTTAAAATAGCTATGCTTACTTTCAAATCTAAGCGTCCACAATCTCATCAATGGACCGAATTTCAACAAGTGCTGCATAATGGCGCAAAAAGTGCTTGGGTTTAAGTAGAATTTCAGGAAATAACATCTTCCTCGACTCCAAATATTCTTGGATCAAAATGTCAAGATATGCTGTCTGGGACATGGAAATTTTCTGAGCACAAATAAGCTCCACGATGTCTAAGTTGAAGAGCTAATTGCCATACTGCCAGACTTTGTCACCAATTAAAACGAGTAACAATCTCAGAAGGTTCCAGTTTTGGATGGCTTGCCCTGATAATCTAGATCCATCAGGGTGGACAGCACATGGCTTTGTGAGGGCTTCAGATCATTTATACTTAAACTGTTTGATGCGCCTGTTTGAGTGTGTATGTGAACCATTTTTTCTTTTTTATAATGTTCTTCAGGTACAGTGCTAGATCATATGACACAATTCTCTCAAAGAGGTCATGACCTAAACAAGGTGGCAGACCAGGCTGTGATACATGGTAGGACTTAAGGGTATTAAAGAGTTTACCTTTATTCCTCTGATGTCTGGGATGTTTTTAGACTGAAGTTCAGCAACAGCTGCGTCATATATTTCTGGAGTGCGTGGAGGACCACAGGCATTTGGATCAGTCTCAAACTCTCTTCTTGCAATTTCACAGTACCTGCAAAAATGTTGAGAGTGGCTGAAGTTTTCTGTAAACCCACCTATACAATGAGAACCCAAGTTATCCCCAGCAATGCAGTACAGACCCACGTTTACAGTTTCTCCATCTACATTTATTCCATCTGTTTCCAAGGATTTCAGATCTGCCAACAACTCTGAGAAAACTTTGTCTATTCCAAAACGTTTAAGGTCATTCTCAACACACAACAATACTAAAAACATGTTATCAGTGTTTGAACGCAAATGAGTGGGTAGATGTGCTACTGAAAGATAGAATGCAAGAACTTTGTGTGTCCTCTTAGCAGAACCCAATGGATTCACAATTTCAAATGAATCTTGGTACAAAATCAGTTTGAGGCTTTCAGGGTTTTCAGAAAAAAACTGGTGATGTTTGAAATGTTGTCCATCATATACATCCCGAAGAATCTCTGTGCCAGCATCTCCAAACTCTTCTGACTTTGTGTTCTTCCATAAAGGAGACTGTAAGAAGCTCTTCAGAGTTTCTGCCACTGGTATGTAGTAAGCATATTTTTGTGTCATATTTTCATCCAACCCCAAAGCCTCTTTTTGGGGTTCTGTATATTTAAACATTTTTGTAAATGTCTGGTTTCTGGAGTATACTGTTCTTAACTGTCCCTGATGACAGGCAGAGAACAAATCTGACTTTCTAATGAAGTTTTTAATTTATATTTTTTAATAGAGACATTACTTTTGACATGGTGTAGGCTTGACCTAACTCGTGAATATTTTGCATTTCCTCAACAATTATTTGTATAGTAGAGGCAGGGATGAGCATCTGCCCTTGTAGTTTAAGGTAAAAGAGACACACGTTTTCTGAGATATGACTCACTATCATTCTCTAGCATGTCAATAGCTCCACTGGCTGCTTGCATGGCTTCATGTGTGTTTTCAGAATCGTCTGTACTAGCAAGTGCACTTGAGGGCTGAGGGCGAGTTTCCATGTACATGTCATCAATACTATCGGGGGAGCATGCTTTATGCTTCCTACACGTGAGAAGTAAATGACGACTTCTTTGTAAATACATTCTTACAACCTCTAACTGGGCATGACACTGACCTGCCCTCTCCAATATGATAATTTAAGTGAGACACTAGCTCTTTCACTGTGTGAAAATGGTGGGCACATAATGCAACAGCGCATTTTAAATCACCAACAACGGCAGAAGCATGTGGCGCAGGTACCTTATGCACACGATAAAAATGGCCCTTGAAAGCAGAGTAAGTTGTAAATGTTTGACTACAGTTAGCGCCAACACATTTGAAAAGACAACAAGGCTCATTCCTATGCACTCTGCAATGTAGTACATAGCCTCTTAATGTGTCCAGTTTCTTTGTGCAAAAGACACAGGTGATCATTTAATCAAAAATAAGTGTGTGCCTGTGGTTTTTATAGTTAAACTAAACTACCACGCATTGGTGCAGAAGTCCGAAACGCTGACTGGCACTAGCTTGCAACATCAAATCAAATCAAATTTTATTTATATAGCGCTTTTTACAACAGTTGTTGTCACAAAGCAGCTTTACAAGTGCCGAGTCCTAGCCCCCAGTGAGCAAGCTAAAGGCGACAGTGGCAAGGAAAAACTCCCTAATTTTTTGCATGAGGAAGAAACCTTGAGAGGAACCAAGACTCAGGGGGGGAACCCATCCTCCTCTGGCCGACACCGGTCACCATGACAACAACAATATAGACAGAATGTAGACAGAATGTAAAAGATGCAATAATGTCTATTTAGACAGAATATAAAAGATGTAATAATGTCCATCATGGTGTAGGCATCCGGTTAGGCAGGAGGTGGCCGGCCCAGGATGGATCGCTTGTCTCTCCTCATCTCATTATTCCTCAAGCAGGCGGGCAGCCATGTGGAGAAATGAAACAGGGAAAATTAGCTCTGTATGAGGACATGTACAGGACAGGTAAAATTATAAACATTTCTGGAGTGTGGCAGCAACTCCGGCACTAAGTTAAATTATTACAGCCTAGCTAAAAAAGGCAGAACCAGAAGGTAACATAGGCTTGGGGGCATTCTGAGACAATGGCATCCGTCCACTGCACTGTCAACAAACTTGAGTGACCACGAGCAGTGACAGGATGACAGCACCAGCACCCCAGTCTACCATAAAACCCTTCGTCTATGAACCCCTGGATCTGTACCTTTATCTAAGGGGGATATTAATTATCAAACGCTAGACTAAATAAGTGGGTTTTCAACCTAGATTTAAAGATTGTGACTGTGTCAGAGTCCCGGACACATTTAGGAAGATTATTCCAAAGCTGGGGGGCCTTATAAGAAAAGGCTCTTCCCCCTGCTGTTACCTTGTTAATTTGTGGAACTAATAACAGACCAGCACCCTGTGATCTTAGTTGACGTGGGGGTTCATAGTAGGAAATAAGTTCCTGGAGGTATTCAGGAGCAAGCCCGTGTAGTGCTTTATATGCTAATAATAGAATTTTAAAATCAATACGAAATTTAACTGGGAGCCAATGCAGGGCTGACTGGTCTAATATGCTGAAATTTTTTAGTTCTGGTCAGAACTCTAGCTGCGGCATTTTGAACTATTTGAAGTTTATTTAGATTCCTATTTGAACATCCTGACAGTAGTGAATTGCAGTAGTCTAGTCTAGAGCTAACAAAGGCGTGCACCAATTTTTCTGCATCATCCTGTGATAATACATTTCTTAATTTGGCAATGTTGCGGAGATGTAGAAAAGCTATCCTAGTAGTATTATCTATATATTTATCAAATGATAGGTCGGAGTCGAGTATGATGCCTAGGTTTTTGGCTACTGTGCCAGGTGTAATGGGATAGTCTGCAAGATTAAGCATTAAATTTGAAATTTTCTGTCTTGCGGCCTTAGGGCCCACAAGGAGAACTTCTGTTTTGTCCTCATTTAATTGTAGGAAGTTTAGAGACATCCAGCATTTAATATCTCTTACACAGGCCTCAATTTTTCCTAAACTGAGTTTGTCATCGGGTTTGGCTGATATGTAAAGTTGAGTGTCATCCGCATAGCAGTGAAAATTGACACCATGTTTGTTTATAACTGTGCCCAATGGTAGCATATATAATGTAAATAATAGTGGTCCTAAGATGGAGCCTTGCGGGACCCCATATTTAACCATTGTACGTTTGGATGAAATATTGAGCTCTACAAACTGATAGCGATTTGTTAAGTAAGACTGAAACCATGAAAGGGCTGTGCCTGAGACTCCAACCCAGCGTTCTAACCTTTCTAGCAAGATCCTATGATCAATTGTGTCGAAAGCTGCACTAAGATGTGCTTTCAGTTTCAGCAAACATTTTCAGTAAGTCGTGAGGAAAAATGGAAATGTAAAGCTTACCGTTAAACTTTATGACTGAACAGTCAAAGACCCCAGATGAAACGGTGTCTATCTGTTGATAAAACTTGTGAAACAGTTCAAAATTTCTTCTCCGCTCCTCTTCGCTTCTCCACACGATCCAGCAGCTGCTGCAGTGAAGCTCGTATTCCTCCGCCCTCAGTGGGATCATCCAATAGAAACGAGCCTTATCTGCACACTTTCAAATGAAAAATTATATTACTCCATGCTAATAGTAGCAAGGTATGTTTTTACCATATTCACTGCAATCCTTTTGCAGACACTAAAAAAATGTTTTTCGCACCCCCCCCCCCTTTCCCCAGCAAAGCAGTTGCTTCTGGGTCACGCCATCACATGACTTACAACACCTAATTAATCACGTTCAAAGGTAAAGCGGAGCATAAGCAGACATGGGTGTGTAGCCATGGAAATGTGTAAACAAAAGCTCCCTGCTTGCAACCTGCAGGAGGAACAATATTCATAACTTGTCAATGTACATCAACTATAGATTTAGTTTTTCTCAGTCTAAAAATGATTTAGAGCCATGTTAAAATAGACATAGCCATGTTTAATTTGACTTGCGTTGATAGGTTTTGAGGTCAATGAATAATATTGCTTCCCTACACCAGCTTTCCAATAATTTAAAGCTCTTAATGCATGTAAGAAGTTGGCGTACAGGTTCAATAAAGAACACCACTAAATCAAACAAAAATATTTATAGATTTATTGTGGTGTATTTCAATATAAATAAACTACAAGCTACTGAAATAATCAAACAAAGACAGAGCTCTTCAAAACAAGCACGTCTTATTTCAATTTTCTCATATCACAAAGTAGCCTAAACAATTACCATAGTTGAAAAGCTTACTGTGAACTAAACCAAACATTTATGCTTTTTACAGTATTTTTCTGTTGTGGTTTTACATAGTTTTAATGTAAATTTCACGGCCATTTCTTAGTGTACGATAGCCTAAATTCCTAATTACTGTAAATTTTACCAGTATGGATTAACAGAAGTTACTGTAAAAAACACAGGGAATGCTTGTAATTTAAATACAGGAAAAAACTGTAATCTGAGTTACAGCAACATACTGTAATTTCTTTTACAGTAATTAACAACACTTTTTACAGTATATTACTGGCAACTTTTTGCCAGTTAATTACTGTAAAGTCTATAGTAAATGTTTTACAGTGCAGCATAACATCATCACGAACACCTTTCACGGACATCATGACCCAGACAAAAAATAAGACAAGTAGGCTACGAGGCAGTAGTGGCTATGTATGCAAGAAGTAAAAGATGGGATTATGAATTATTGAGGTGAGGAGTTGGTTAGAATTATAGTAATTAAGAGTATTTTAAGTAGTTTAATCTATACATTTGCCTTAATGCATTAATGCAGTGCATGTGTATTGTTTGAATTTCTGTGTGTATATAAGTAGGACGGAGAACATTTAAAGATGCCACGTGCATAAAACATACAACTGGGAAGGAGGTGAGGTAAATGCAGTGTGTGCAAAGGATTGTCAAATGCCCGTATAGGTCCAGTTATAAAAAAGTAAGAAATAAATTGTGAATACTTAATAATAATAATAATAATACCCTTTATTTGTATAGCACCTTTTATACATACATGCAACTCAAAGTGCTTTACAGAATAAATAAAAAGAAACATTAAAAGGAAGCAAAGATAAGACAAAAAGAAAATGTTAAAAGAAATTAAAGATAAAAAGGAAACAAACATAATATAATAATAATAATAATAACACAATAAAATAAATATAAAAATAACAAAATGTAAGATAATAATCGAGAAAACTATTAAAATAATTAGAACAGCATTAGTTTCTTACCTAAAATCTAAACAGGAAGGTTTTATTGAGGTTTTATTGTTTTGAGATCAGCGTATCCGTAATTGGGTTTGTTTACAGATTGTAATTCTGAGGCCTGTGTTTAGGAGACATGGGTTAAAGTTCTCCATCACTACGACGGATTTCCGTCATTTGATTTTTTGGGGGAAAAAAATCTGTCAAATCATAATAAACCACACACGCGCGTGCTATCTGTTTTGTGGCCGAAATATGATCCTCTCACTGGCGCTCATCAGCGCTGGATGGATGACGGCGGTGTCATTTGATTGACTTGCGGGTCATTCCGCCTTCAGATTTTCAGACATTACGTAGAAAAGTTACCTCGCTCCTGCCTGGCGTGACCGTAGCGCGCGACTCTGTACACCTCACGCAAACCTGCGCGAACGGTGGAGACTACTTAACATTCTTTGCAGTGTTCTCTGAAACAATATGTGGTAATATAATGAAACACCCTGCAAAAACAGGGGAAGGAACATTTACCTGACCAATTTTAATGTTGCATTGTGTTTCAGGTTTGAAAGTGCTGGAATTTAGGCTAAAGTACTTGAAAATGCTTGAAATTGTAACTACTTCGTTTCACAACAAATAGCTGTCTGACTGTTAGTAGTAGTTACAATTTCAAGCATTTTAAAGTACTTTAGCCTAAATTCCAGCACTTTCAAACCTGAAACACACTGAAACACAAAGCAACATTAAAATTGGTCAGGTAAATGTTCATTCCCCTGTTTTGAGGGGTGTTTCTACCACATATCGTTTCGGAGAACACTGCAGTGACGCTCGCGAAAGTATAAACGCCACCGTTCGCGAAGGGTCGTGTGAGGTGGGCGGAGTCACGCGCTACAGTCACTCGCGAAAGTATAAACCAGGCTTAACCGTGTATTCTTCCGCCACGCACACCAAACACCAAGTTTCTTCCATTTAAAATGTCAACTTCTTTTATTTCTAAACCAATTTAACATGGATGGTGTTGTTCTGTTTGTATTTAAAAGCTCTATCCAGTGGTGTGATTGTGATTTAATTTGCCATTTTTGGACATTTAATTTTTTTTGTAACATACCTACTTAAAGCAGGTAATCTTATGGCTTATGGGGGGGGTGGGGGGGGGGTGGCGAACGTAAGTTGTATATCGCGATCGGTCGCCAGTGGAGGGCGACATAGATATGGACAAGGCTCTCAAGTTTCAAACCCTAGCCCATCGGCCCATTGACCCTCCAAGTGTGTTCAACTTGAAAGAGAACAAGTTTGATTTGATCAAATTTCACGGTTTATTGTTATATAATTACAAACAAGTACAGACAAGAAGAAAAATAAATAAAACAAAAACACAAATTTATCCCCATGGAGCAATGGTGGATATTTTCTGTGTTTTTTCATAAGTGATGTTGAATGTTGTAAGTGTTTGTGGCAGATTTAGATGCCTTGATCACTGACACTGGGGGTTCCCATTTAAAGCAATGAGGCTCAATGCCAGCCATTTTGACGGTAATAATGGCCGAAAGGGTTCCATCCAGAGCCAAAGCATTTCTGGTTTTGGTCTTGTTCAAGCCCACCATGGAAAAAACCCTCTCTGCATCTGCATTTGAGTGTGGGAGAGTTAAAACCAATTTGGCGATTGCAGACATTCCTGGGACTCTGGAACCTCCATCAGTTGGTAGTCCTGGAACTCCTCAGCAAGTTTGTCTTGTTCCTCAGGTGCTTCGAATGGAAGAAGTTTGGGAAACCTAAAGAATACAGTGCGTACTTAACCAGGAGAAACAAAGGGCTTTGATATTTCATCAGATGTGGATAAACTTTGCAATAGATTTGAAGAGTTCAACCTTTACCTTTCCACAAAGTATGCCGCATCATTCACTTCGCAGTCCGCTCTTTGCTGAACATCGACAAACCTGGCATGTTTCAGCAGACTTTCCTTAAGGGGCAGCTTTGCCATGGCATATTCTACGGCACCTGTCAAAAATGCCAGGACAGCCTGGTGGAAGCTCTCCCCCTGCTGTGGAGTGACATCCCCTGCCTCCAGGAGCCTGTTAAGGGTTGTCCTTGTTGTAAATCCGACATTCAGCTTTTGTCCTATTAGAGACATGAATAGAATAGAATAGAATAGAAGGCCTTTGTTGACATTTTACAGAGTATAATGAGAATTAAAGCTGCTTCATAAAGTGTACACATAAATAAACTGTACAATAAAACTAACTCCTATACATAAACTGCTAAACAACAAAAACCCACTGGAGGCACACAGAGGGACAGGCAGACACATACTGTAACAATAAACATTAAAGATAGACAATATCAGTAATATAAAGTATTTATGCTTGTACATTGGTGACAGCCTCACTATCAAAACTAAATAAGTCAGTTGTGGTCAGAGTCTATGTGCAGTATTTGTGTATGAGAAACTTGGGGAGCATTACCAGACAGTTGCGTGGATGGATCTGTGTAATTAATGTCCTCCACTGCTCTTCCCTGCAATGCACTGATGTGCAGGAATCTTCCGCACAACTTGCGGATGAACTTGGTCATCTACAAAGTTGTAATTCGGTACATAACATTTGGCAAATAGTGAGAAAAATTGCATAACAAGGCTAGTGCAGATGAATACTGTAGGGTTAGCTTTGTGTTAGTTATTATGAAGGGAACAAAATTAATGAAGATGTTAGTGACATTAGATGAAAAACTGATGGACCCCGCTGAACCCCGACTGTACCTCTTCATAGAGAAGGAAAACAGATGGTTTCTCCCTCTGAAGTAGCAAATTAAGGCAGGTGAAGGTTGGCAATGTTGCCTGATAGAAGAGGAGGTACACTTCAGTCATTGGGTTAGAGAAGGCACCCGCAAGCCTTTTGAACTGTGGCTGTTTTTCATCTGAAAAGACAAAAAACACAATTGTTACATATTATTCATTCACTTGACAATCTCTTAAAGAACCTTGCATTCATGTCAGTAACACATGCAACTTACTTGCTGACTGGAAATAGCTGCAGAGTGGCTTGTATTGCCTCAGAACACGATTCAAGCACCGCTCCAGGCTCAGCCAACGGATGGAGATGTGTGACAGTATCTCCATGTATTCGGACTCATGTAAGTCACAGAATTCTGTAATGCGATTGTTGTTATATTTCAGTGCGATGAAAGTTATTGCATTCCACTCACACTAAATCACCAACCTGTGAGGTAGCCTTTGCGATTTGTGCTGCCTCTAAACCAGTGCCCCACATCAACAGCCAAGTCTTCAGGGTCAAATCCAGTCACCTAGAATTTAGATTAATGTCCATTAATGTCTAGTCCATGTTCTTTTGCACACACTGTCACCCCACACACAATCCATCTCTGGCACAATTTGGCACTTCCAACATTATTACACTTAAACACGCATGCATGTATGCCCACACACACACACACACACACACACACACACACACACACACACACACACTATGGGCTGACAACTTTTTATGTCACTGCATGTCATACTTTTTTAATAATTCTATGCTTGTGACAAATAAAACTCCTTGTATCTAAATTTTACTAAAAGAATCCAAACTTACTTCCATGAAACCCTGTACAGCATGTTTGGCTGTGTTGTGCAGGATATGACATGGGCACCCATGGATGTATACACTGGGATTCTCTGCCAGTATCCTGGAGGCAATAGAGTTTCTTGCCCCAGTATTGACTGGGGCATTATCAATGGACAAGGCAACACAGTTGCTCCAAGGAATGTTGTCGTTTTCTAGGACAGCATTTATTTTTTGGAAAATGGCCTCGGCAGTACCACAGCGCTGCCCACTTGTTATGCACATGTCCAAAAACCTGTGGACAACAGCCTGGCCATCGAACACCCTGACAGTGAGGGGGTTCATCTTCTCACGTCCTAAATGTTTAAACAATACATTAGACCAGGGGTCGGCAACCTTTGAGACACGGAGTGCCAACTTTAACATGTCTAGTCAATGAGTGTGCCGAGTGGCGAACGTAAGATCACCGAGTATAAACACCTCCGCTTAGCAGAGCGCTGAGGAGCGATTTCGATTGGAGGATCGTGCTCTCTGTCTGAGATTTTTTGCTGATGCTGGTCCAGCGTGTCGCGTGCCACTGATTATGCCTCCGCGTGCCAACGGTGGCACGCGTGCCATAGGTTGCCGACCCCTGCATTAGACAAATAACATACTTGCACCACTGACATGTAAACAATGTACACCGAAAAAAGAGGATATTTAAATTGGCTGTCACCTGTATCATTGGAGCCGTCTGTTATGAGCGTGAAGGGATTGCTCTTCATCTTGATGACCAGCTCCTCTTTGAAGTGGGGTGCCACAGCTTCATTTATTATGCATGTGGTTTTGGTGTTGGCCCACTTATATTGTTGTGCAGTGGGGGAGTCAATAAAACAATTCCTCAACGACAAATGGCACATTATGCTGTACCATGGCCACAGCCACTTTCACCTCAGCTCTCCTTGTCTTAAACAGAAAAGAATGGTAACCAGGTAATTGTTCACAATGAATTTAAATATATGATTTTTTTTATACAACAGTTCGTTTCGACCTCACAATCTGATTGGTTGAGAAGTGTTCTAAACGTGCTGATATTTGTGATAACATCACAGCATTCTCACACTAAAACTAAAAAAATCACTCCGTGGACGACATATACACACAAGACATTTTTGTATCTGTGCTTAAACAACCTGCAAAAATATTTTTAGGTATTTTTATATTTGGCACATGCCTTGAATTTTATTATCTTTTCACTTAATCTTCAATTATTCCCAATTTTAATTTGAAGCTAACTTTCGTAACAAGTTCACTAGTTGTGGAACTACTTTTTGGCAGAAGGCACAGTCCGTATTAAAACATATTCATTATGAATGTCTTGAGGTTCTTGGATTTATTTTCTTCATTTATTTTGTAAAAAACTGTTGTATAAAAGCAATAGAACACTCGAAGTCATGTGTTATCACTAATAACATTATGGTGTGATGATCTATCTATGACCAAATCACAGCCGTGATGTTATTCGCGATAACACACTCCCTCTCGTGTTCTATTGCTTAAATAATCAGACATGATTGAAAAACTTTTTGACCAGAACAATACCTTGGACTCTTGTGTAGTCATGCCACCAACACCAACTGGAGCATAAAACTGTCCAATCCTATTGGTGGACTGCAGTGCCTGCTCTTTAGACAGGTGTGATTTACATTTAATGTGTCGCTGCACATTATGATGATGGCAACAGGAATTTTCCTGTCTGCAGACAGAGCACCAGTAGTGAGAGTTGGTGGTGCCTATAGTTATGAATGGCCATTTTACACTCCATTCACTTTTAAAGGTGCATCTGTAAGTGGCAGCCCCAGCTAAGGGCCTTTTTCTAGCCACTACCCTGACCTCAGCACCAACATCTTCACTTGTGCCCTCTTCTTCTGGCCCTACACCTTCTGCTGCATTTAACTCTACCCTTTCTTCTTCTTCCATAGTCTCCTCTTCTCTCTCTTTCACTATATCTAAAGTCTTCTCTGCTATCTCCCCTGATGTAGTAGCCATTTCTGATGTAGTACCCATCGTGATATCTGCACCCCCTGCCTTTGGTTTCTGAGCCTTTTCCCAGAAGGAAAGAAGACCCCTCTGTTTCTTCCCTAACATTCTAAATAAACAAAACGGTTAAAAACGTCTCCATGTTCATGGCAGCTCTAAGGTGACTAAACCAAAGTAACGTTATGCTATCTTGCCTGGTTTTATTATGTAGCTTGCTAGTTAATTACCTAAACTAGCGGTAGCTTGAAACGGACAGGTGTAGGCTTAATGTTGGCTTAACTAATGGAATATTTGTAAACATGAATTTATTACCTGACGGTCCGAAGTCCAATTCGCCTTTTTTCCCCTCACAGTTCCTCCAGTGGTGCCGTTCTTTTTCAGTTGGTCACTGATGTGTGTTTCAGAACTTTTGAATCGGACAGTTCTTCGCGCCTGACACTCCACCCTCTTTGACTAGGTCTGCCTAACAACAGAGCGATCTATATTCTGATTGGCTCAACGAGAGTACATTATAATATGCAGCCGATGGATTGGCTGAAAATGGTGTGGTAACTGGGTGACTTCTCTGAGTACAGAAGCGCTGTGACCACTGGCTGTGACTCGTTTGTAGACAGGGCGAATAAATTTATGTGCGGTGATTGGATTAAAAAAATATATAAAAAATCAAGCGTGAGAAATACCATGTGTGAGCGTGTGAACTCGCTGAGATGCGTGTGTCACACGCTCAATGCGTGAGACTTGAGAACACTGGATAAAAACAAAAGAGCTTCATACCTTTTAAAACTCACCAGGATTCACTAAATTTGACTTGATCTTCATAAATAATTTTCTGGAAGAGGACCCCCAGATAACTCCATTATATAAACATTTATGTACATTTTTTGCTCAGGTGTTGCATTTTGTCACTTCATAGATTCTCTCTTCTCTCCTTACACAGGCTGTTTAGATACATGTACTTTATAAATGTGTTTATTGTGTAGAATTAGGCAAAAGAGGCCTTGTCCCAACTACACCACATTGTCAGTAATTGCTGGCATTGTCTTTTGCCAGGAAAAATTTTCAGTCAAATGAAAATTTCTTGCTTTAACCCATGGTTTAGGAGGACATCTGTTTTAAAGTGTGTTGTCTTTCTTAAGTGACTTGTGGTAAAGAAGCTCCTTTTGAAGTTCTCTGTTTCCTTAAGCTGTGATAGCGTCTCCCCGATGGCAGTGTGGTTAACATGCTGTGGTAAATGGCTGGGGTCTCTTCTCCTTCCCTCTACAGCACCTGGTGTAAATGTCTTACAGACAAGGGAAAGCATGTCTATTGGTACGTTGACCCAATAAGGCAGCTCAAATCTCCTCAGTCTGCACTCCTGAGACTCCTCAGCAATAGAGTCGATGTACTGCGACCCATGACAAGTCTTCTGAAGGGTTGACACTAATGCACATGACGTCTCGTAGGGTCTTGTGCTTTCAGCTCTGCTGTTGTGGTTGGATGTTGTTGTAGCTACACGGGCGGAGTGCAGTCGTGTGTGTATAGAGAGAGTACAGCAGATGACTGAGAACACAACCTTGTGTCGCACCTCTGTTCAGGACACCCATGGTGCCCGTCTGTGGTCTGCCTGTAAAGAAACTCTAGTTTGATTACTCACTGGCCGTGAACCTTCTAATGTTTATTTGTTTTATGTGACATGGTATGTATTCATGATATTGGCCACATTTGGTAAGTTGAACACTTTAAAATTCTTATACAAGTGTTCGTTTCTATATTTGTTGTCCTTATGGAAATAAAGTACATTTTCATTCTTACAGTACTTGGCTGACATGAGTTTAGTGTTAAACCTTTAACATGTACTCACACCACAGCTTTATTCCACAAAAAATTGATAAGCATGATAATCCACAATCATGTGACATGTTCCAGGTTAAGATAACAAACTACCTTATTTTATTAGAAAGTGTGTGATATTAAGTATGTTAAGAGATACTCAATTTAATTGAATTTCTAAGTTGAAACTTTAAAAATATTTTCTGTTGAAAAAATGAAACATACAGTATACATTAACATTGTTTACATATTGAACAACATTCGGTAATATGGGAACCATATACATAATCCATATCATACTGGACTAAAAACAAACTTGTTGTTTTACAGTAGGCCTACAATATAAATATTTAGAAACATTTATCCTTCACTTAGCTAATACAATAGTTTATATGTGCTTTGATGCATTTAACTGTTTAAATTATTAATAACAGTATTCTATGTTAAGCATCGCACAGTATGCTTTAGAAGGATTGTCTCGCGACTTAGTCACCTTTTACCAAACTCAGTTCAGCAATAACTACACTGTAACTAATACCTAATGGCACAGTGACTAATATGAAAACCCTTTACCTTTCAGGCCTCTTCATTTCCGCAGTTCAGTGGGTAAACGGGTCAAGCAGGCCCTTATGTCTGTAACAGGCCCTGCCATCTTACCCATGTTCTCCCACCGCTGCGTGCCCGGCTCGTAGCGATGCACCAGCCTAGCCTCGCTGTAGTCCTCCTGGCAATAACCGCCCAGCACGTACAGCTTCCCCTCCAGAACAGCAGAGGCTGCTCCGACATGGGAGAGCGGGAGAGGGCTGAACGTGGTCCACGTGTCTCCCATTGGGTCGTAGCTTTCGCAGGCTAGCTGATCGGTGTAGAACTTTCGCAGGTTACACACCCCCCCGGCCACCCAGAAGCGCTCGCCCAGGGCTTCCATACAGTGCTGAGCCCGCTCACCTGTCATGTCCGCCAGGGATGTTGTGCCTCGTTGCGGGTGGTAGAGCAGTGTAGACACCAGGCACTCGTACATGCGGTTAAAGCCTCCTGAGATGAATATCTCCCCTCTCCAGGTGCAAGCTGCGTGGCCACTCAGAGCTTGATCCAGCAGATGTGTGAAACTATAGGATGCAGTAATAAAATATAGCACTGTGCAAATGAAATTAGACATGATTGTATAGTGTGAGCAGTTTAATTCTGAACACAGCTGCACTGAGAAAAGAAAATCTCATTTAATGACTAAAAAAGATATTGCCATCGGTACTGCATGAAGGCAAATTAACTAATTAATTATTATTAATAATATTAACTAATATTAACAAATAAATGAATTAATTATATAATTGCTATGCTCGTAAATTATATATGATTCAAAATAAAAAGTAGGCTGCTGTTTAATATTGTGGTTAATCTTGATGGTAGTTAAATTACATTGGTTTCAAAAACTGATCACTTGTCAGGATTTGGCTTCAAAGCTCATATATTAGGACAATTAAAATTTCATTCCCTCTGTTGTACATGGTGCGTGTGGATATCATTTTATTTTCAGAGATTTGTATGCTCTTTGGATTTTAATCTGTGCAGTGAAATTGGACTTTTGTGCCATCACAAAATTTGTTGTGTTAGCGCTATTTGATGTTGGCTGCCCACTGTTAGTTTCCCTCAGTGTAAGCACATTTGGACCACCTGCGAATATTCAGGGAGAATTAAAAAAATAATAAATGTTGGATCTATTATGAGAATTCTGACTAGCAAAGGCCATGATGGGTAGTGGGGGTTCTTAGAAAGAAAGAAAAATATTTTAAAAGAAAATATTTTAGAATATTCAGAAGTGTTTGGTCTCTTACCTCCACGAGTTTGTGTCTGGGAAGTACTTTTCCACACTGTCCAGATTAGTGTTGAGGTCTCTGTCTCCTCCTATAGCATACAGGCTGTCCCCTCTCGTCACCAGCACAAAATTACTCCTGCACTCTTGCATATCAGCCAATTTCTCCCATGAGTTTTTTAAAGGCTTGTACCTGTGTCAGTTTGGGTGAGCATGTTTAAAATGAGGGCAGGAAGAGAAGAAAACCATTGAAAACGTATTTTTCCAAAAGTCAAAATACAAATGAAAGCACACAATTTATATTCCTTTAAAATGAATTATTGAATGATGAATAAAAGTTCTGTCTTTGAATTACCTGTACACAGACTTCATTGTGTCTGCCTTGCAGTAGTAGTGGCAGCCTCCTGCAATATAAATGGCTCCATGGAGGACACAAACTCCATGCCTGAACCTGGCTTGCTCTGGCATTTCTCCCAGCATCCTCCACTCTATCTCCTTCACCAGCCCTGTGCCACTATGCAGGGAGTTAGCGAACCACAGCTGCCTGCTGGGCAGCCGTCGGCCGTCGTCCGGGTTTAGCTGGTCACCTCCGACCACGACAATGACATCTTTGGGTCGACGCATGCGATGCCGCGCCTTGGATCCCCCGGTTCCTCCGAACCCGAACTCCCGGAGGGCTGAGCCGTATAGCTCCGCCCCGTCGGCTCCAGCGCACTCCATATGCAGGTCGACGGCACGCACCTCACAGAACTCACGGAAGGTCATGAGCGGGAAGCGTACGCCCGCCATGAGCTGCCGGGCAAGAGGCAGCCTGCCGGCCGGATCGGCCTCGATCCACGCCGCCACGGCGCGGAACACAGCCAGCTCGGACGGGGCGCACAGCTCGTCCCGACGCAGCAGATCCTGGAGCTTCATGGCCGGAAGGTCGCGGAACTCCGGTGTTTCCGCCACCTTGTGGAAGTGGACGAGGACGAAGTCCTCAGCTTTCTCCGACAGGTCGGCCATCATGTAGGCCTCGGCGAAAGCCATGACGTCCAGACAGTTGTGGACGTCCATCCGCTGCTCCAGGAACTCGAGGCAGAGCGAGACGGCAGCTCGGAACTGGAACTGAAGGGCCGTGCTGGTGATGTCAAACACGCAGCCCCAGTCGAGGAGCAGGTCCCCGCTGTAGCAGCAGTGTAGGAGGACGTTCAGTTCATCGGCCCCCAACAGCAGCAGGGACACTGAGGCCTGCTGGCTTTCCTTCATCCCACTGCTGAACATGGCCCAGAAGTAGTCGCTGCTGGCACTCAGGACCACCTTATGTGCTGCAAAGTGGAGAGAATGCATGACTCCTAATGGCCATGATTTAACACCAATACTTTCCATGCTTAGGACCTTAGAAATGTTACCAGTCCTCATTCTGTTCATCATGGCAGTGCAACTGTTGTTAGACATATTAATCTAGTCTCTTATATATTTCCAGCTCTATTTCTCTTTGAAAAGAGTAACATGGACATGCAGGACCTGTCTGGCCTGCTCCTTACCATGAAATATTCTTCCTTCAGCCTCCAGCTCCACGTCACAACCCAGTCTGTCTTCCCACATCTGCCTGATGGACTGTAGACTGACCTTCATCTGCTCTTCTGCAGAAGTCTTCCTCTTGTCCTCCATCTTCTGCTCTCCATCCTTTTTCTCCCTCTCCTCTTCTGCTTTACAGAGCTCCAGCACCCTGGGAACTCCCAGGTAGACAGCAGCAGTTTGGATCTCAGCCAAAGACTCTCTGGTCAGACCCGTCATGGTCCCACTGTAGGCAAACTCCAGTACGGCAGACAGGCCCAAAGCAGAGATCTCTGGGCCTGAACACAAAAGCATCTCCATTGGCTTCTCTGCATCCCACTCCCGAAGTCTCTGCTGGATGACGGAGCTTACAGCAGCTAGGACAAGGGAGTGGGCCTGGAAATGAAGTCCACTGCCAACCCTCAATGTCAGGTCAGTGAGGGGCGAGCACTGTCTCAGCTTCTGCAGAGCTCCGAAGATTTCACCTGGGTGAGTAGCAGTGCTATACTTCACTGCTTCGTCTTTTTCACTCTGTGCACAATCAATCTCCTCATTGGTTCTGTCATTCCTCCTCACGTTCTCCATCTCCTCCTTTGCTTTCAGACCCATTCTCCTGTCGTTGAAAGCTCTGATCCACCGTAGCTTCCTGTTCTCTTCCTCAAACTTCTCCCCCCCTTCCTCCATCACCTTTTTCCTTCTCTCCTTTTCTATCCTCCATCGTTCCTCCCATCCCATGGGCATGTTCATCCTCGGGACCTCCATTTCGACCTCGAATTACTGTGCAAATAAACCTCTAGGCAAATCACTGTGTTTTAATCCTTGCTGAAAGACAGCGCTGCGCAACACTTATGCCCGACCATGATGAAACGAAGTAAACAACAATCTAATTTTAGGTTGTGGGTCAGTAGATTGAATGTCCGTAGACATGCAGCCTTTCTAGCTTTACCAAGTGCTGGGAATAAAACAAGCGCTTAGAAATTAACTGAGTTTAAAAATGAACTTAATTAAATGATTTTGACTGAACTGATGTTTTCTGGGCAGGCTGACTGTTACAGTGGGGAGTGGGTAACAGTGGGCAGCACCCAACAGTGGCACCATGACCTCTGTTTGTGGAGCAAATCTCATGAATCACCGGTGTCAATGTGATTGTGCTTTATGATAAAACAACGATTGATCAAAATATGATCGATCTACCTTATTTATTTATTATGACCCATCACATGGGTGTCATAACACCTTTTAAAATAGCACAACGTGACATCCCCAAAACTAATCACGGGAAAAGTGCCAGGTATGTGTCAGCCTCTTTATTAACATAAATCAAACAGGAATATAACAGTAAAAGAGTAAAACTCTGAAAAATATACAAAAACACCAATAAGGGGGAGTGTAGCAGAAGGAAACAGCAGAATAAAAACATCTAGTAGATGCGTTCAGTAGATGTCTGTAAAGTTGAAGCAGGTGAGAGGTATAATGGGTAACAAGTGCGATTATTTTGTATTCAGGGGAAGTCAAACAATGTATGTGCAATTGGCAGATGGGCGGGTTACGTTCAGGGACAGTGCGTGTGGGATTCTGGTAGGTGGAGTTTTGGCTTTGGCAGTAAACTTACATTTGGTGTGTTGAGCTGTACTCGTGGAATGCTAAAATATTATGGTTCCTCACAAGGTGGCAGCAATACCACAACTAGATGAAACTACAATACTATTATTACTGGCATAAAGAAACAAAGAAAATGTTGATAGTTGAAATAAAGCCATTTTAGTACATATTTATTCATTATAAAATCTAGTTTATTAATGTGTTGCTATGTATTGAAATGTGAACAAAATATAATTATAATTAGTTTTTTAATAAAATTAGTTTTTTTTTATTAAATATATGTGTTTAACTACATTACATGAAGCTATATAATTCAAAAATGTCACTATTACAAAAGTTGCAGGTGTGAATGGGTGTGCTTTCTGTGTGTGTAGCAAAACTATATCATACTTCTGTTAATCTGTATTCAAAAACCCTGAATTGTTTTTTTCTTTTTGTTTGGTTCTATCCAACTGAATTTATGTACTATATATTTGCTACATTTGTTCGATATTTATATACGTCCATTATAGGTTACGTTTGCATCTTAGTGATATATATTTATTACATTTTTATTTATAAATAACAGCCAGGTACTAAAACAATAAAATAGTTACATGAAATACTATGAAACAAAGAGGTACCACAGAGTGTTACATAATAAAAGCACACACAACAAAGAGGTACCACACAGTGTTACATAATAAAAGCACACACATTTTAATGAATGAAAAGGGTGGAGTTTTCAGTAAACATTTTGTTGGTGGCACTACTTACATTCAGAATTACTGCAATTATCAATTATAACCATCAATCCCGGAAACGCACATAAAGCAATAGAAGCACATCTGAAGGAAACGAACAGCAAAAGAACTCTCTTGCAGCACTTATCAATACAACAGAGACACTGCATTGTTCACAATACATTTTTATGAGTATAGCTTAGAAAAGACAGGGTCTGTGAGGGAATCAGATGAGACCTTGAATTCTTCAGAGAGAAGAGCGGGGGAGACCCTCTCCAAAGGATTGAAATACACACCTTCAGGGACAATGTGAACGGGTCACCTCAATCTAAGCAGACAAGGCTCAAATGGGGATATAAAATGAGTTTTAATATCCACAGCAGCAGAAAAAAGGATCAGGCCCACTTTTGGCCGCCATTACAGTACCTGATCCGGAATGAAGAGAATGAGCCCTCCGTACCCACTTGGAGATGGTAGTGTGAACATTAGACAGACACATCAAATTACCGTTAACAGTTACCACTTCACTAAAGAGGACAACTCTTTAAATATCTATGTTTAAGAAAAGGTTTCTCCCGGAAGTTTGTGACATTGACACCTATGCTTGGGTGGTCGGAGCAGAGATGTTTGCTCACAATGGAGGAGCAGGCAGTTAGTCAGTAAGAGGCTACTGAGATTTTTTTTCCTTTAAATTTAAATGGTCAGTAATGCTCTATAAGCACTCTGTGCAGATACATTACGAGAAGTTAAAGTAATAACATCAACACAAAGATAAAAGTTAGAAAATAATAAAAGCAAAATTAAACACAAAAGGTTAACCATGAGTCAGCCATGAAACACTGGACACAGAGGTCCAACCTCCTCCTCTTACAGTCCTCTTTCGGCCTCATGACCCCCTGGCTTGTGACAGCCGAATGTGATCGCCAGCCCGTGTCATCACATCCTGGTTCTAGAGTGATGTCATAAATACCTTGCAGCTTATTTTCTCCAAGAAAGTTAAGTTTTCTTTTGAACTTTAATTCTCATTACAAATAGTCGTTATTGATAATTGGCGATAATTCTGCTGCTCAAGAAAAGACTTTTGATAAAAAATAAATTAAAAAAGCACTCAGAATTGAAATTGTATTAGATGTAATATACAAATGGAAGACAACATATACAATATTAATCATTCCCCTAAATCAATACTGGCTCCAATTAGGACAAGGTCTGCTATTCTTTTCTGATTTTGGCCAATTACTAAACTATTGTAGCTTGTGCTGTGCTATGAGCAAGCGAGTTAAATGCCAAAATAAAACACCAAGGAAGCCCACCAAATGTCATTCTGCCTTTTCAATAGTAACTTCCAGAAAACACAGATTAACTCTTTAACATATAAAAATACTATACCAAAATGAAATACAAATATATATTAGAATCTGTTAGGCATTTTTGTATAAAGAGAGGGCTAAAGGAGTTAGGTTACATCAGGACAGAAAATAACAAAACACAAGAAAGCAATGCAAAAAAGCATTGAAATTAGGGCAAAATATAGTAATTAAGATGTTTACATATTAGATTGCAAGTGTTTTAAACATGCAATAATTTGCACAAGTAATACTGCAGGCATTGAGAGGGGAACGCAAGATTCCTCCTGCTCACATTCGGGGGAGGAGCAGAATAATTTATTTTCACTAAGGCAATGCATGCTGGGAGAATGGTCGGTACAGGAAACTACTAGGGTAGCGCATGATCACCAATACCCCTGCATCCCTCATCCGTCGACTTCCTGCTGTAATCTGATTGGATGAAGAACCAGAGACATCTAGCTATAGAGGAACCGTGTGTTTACACAGATATTTATGTGCCTTAAATGTCATAAATGTAACAGCATTAGAATACCAGTGTTTGTCACATAGTCAACAGTAATACAGTTCAAATGCTAGCAATATCCATTGACTTGCTAATTAAGCATGTAATTTTGTGATGATAGTTTAGACTACAAACACCATTAAAAACTCTCCACCAGTGCTGTTAGATCTACCTCCCTGCTATCTGTTTGCAGTACAGAGTTTGCTAACAACATTATCTAAAACTCTTCTGGAAGATGATTTGCTAAAATAGCTTTTAGAGTTATTGTTATAAATACATATAAGACTGACTGTTGGTTTAGCATATCTGTGATAGCATGTCGATATGATTTTACTCAATAGTCTTAGGGATGCAGGCTGTGCAGGGGGATGTGTGATATGGCAACACGTATGGATCCATGGACCTGTAGGGGGCGCTGTTTATTCAAACACATAATTGAACTCCCAGAATTCATTGACAACACTGGAAAAAAATTTACTAGTGGGGATGGGGCAATGTGCTTGGCTGTGATTGGCTACAGGGCCGGTTCCCCTATTCTACAGCAAGAAGAAAGTTAATTACAGTCCCTATGTGATGGTGGACACCACATCACGATGAGCATGCAGCTTAAGAAACTACTCCAGTCGGTCTTGCGGTCTTTGTCAGTTGCCCTACTTTCTCCTTTATCTTGGGCACATTGCCCTCCATTTACACCGGGGGGACGGAAATGTGCAAAAACAAACCAACACAGAAGAGGAAGAAGGAAATCGGTCTCCACCGTTTGCGGACAAACGACAATGAAATGAAAGAGCCCAAACCTGAATGTCACTTGCCTTTCAATGGAAGTTTCTAAATGACGGTAAAGCCCTCTCTGTAAGTAACTGTACAAGTTAATGGCACCAGAAGCCTGTGCTCTTAATACCATTAGGCGGGAAGCTAAGAGGAACAGGAAGCACTTCCTGGTGCCCCGTGACAGCTAGTTAGCTCCTCACTGCAACTCCTACGTTAGGGGCGTGTGCACAGGTCTCTTAACCTGTGATGTAAGTGTCTGTGCCATCACCAACATTAGAAGCTCTCTGCTCTCACCAAGCATCTCTTTTAGCTTCTAAAACTACTTCAACGTTTCAGCTAATGTCTGTATAGACCCATGTAGTATCATCTGTAACAGTAAGGTTGGTTAGTGAGTACATACTGTGTCTGCAAGTCTATGTGTACAGGTCTTAAGGTACTTAACGTACCCATCTTTCAGGGATGAAGATGGTGGGGGCTGTATGTATCATCACTATTACCAGGATGACCTCGGAGCACCTCGCCTACAAAGACTACAGTCCTTGTTCTATGGGAAGCCTTGCGGTTCAGCCCACGTCTCCTTGAACCCCCTGCCATGCCCTGCTTTTGGGCACCAAGCAAGCCAGGGGCGAGGCAGACCTCTCTGTCAGCAGAGATGATGTCATGTCGAGGCTATCTGAAGCCTATCGGGTGGACGGAAAGGGTCATAATTTCACGGGGCGTACGGGAATCGCGCGACGCCTGCAACACCTCTCGAAACGTGGCCGCCCATATATTTTTTTTTTTTGCAAAGCAACGTTTCACAGATACAATGCATTTTTTTTGTTGTAGTTGACGTTTCGGATGTTTAATGTTCGTTTTTTTGTCTTATGCCATACACCCCTTGGAAGAGAGGAAAAGTCCTATATTTTACAAACGATGTTGTCCATAATATATAGATAGGGTTTCTTAATATATATTTCTGTATATTCTCTTACTTGCGCTGACTCTCATTCTCACTCTCCCTCCAGTTTCTCTCTGACACTGCGGCGATGATGGCGGCTTGGGTTTCAGGTGAGGGGGGTGTGTGGGGGAGGGGGTGTGTGTGTGGGAGGGGGTGGGGTCACGCTAGCGATAGGCGGAGCTTGCTACATGCACCCCACACAGCCGCACTTGATGGTCTTCTCCACCTCCTCGCTAAAGGAGGTCCCGTCGCTGCACTCGAAGGTGTATTTCCTGCGCTTCATCCTCTGGCTGGCGCAGCAGGTGCCCGTGTCGCACGCGCCGGTGCACTCCACCCACGAGACCATGCGTGTCGTCTGGCAGATGGCGTAGCCGCGCTGCACCTGGTAGAAGTCCCGAACGGGCTCCCCGCGGCACTCGGACTCTGAGAGAAGGATGATGAAAGGTGTGATTCTCACTCTTTATGTGGCAAACAGACCTCTTAAGGGCCTGCCCACAGACTTACTAGGAATGACAATAAAACTTTTGACAACTAAAGAGTCTCTTTAAAAATGTAGACGCTATATGAAAGCCACAGGTCAACCTATACAATCAGTAGATATTCTTTGATCACATTGGAAGCATATTCTAAAGTTTGGGGAAAAGTACTTTCCCTTGAATATTAACATTCTCAGCTGAACTTATATTTAGGAAGTAGAAAGGCCTTTATCCACCATTCTCACCTGTGTCGCAAAACTCTCCAGTATAGCCACCGTCACAGTGACAGAAGGCATCGCCCGTGTCCGAGATCTGACAACGGCCGTGTTTGCACTGCAGCCATTTGCATGGGTTGAAGAGCTCCCCCTGCTGGTTGCACAGTGCACCACGGTAACCCTCTTGGCATTCACAGCGGTAGGACTGCATATCCAGCGGAATACATTTTCCATGTACACACCTGGATAAAAACAAACGTTCCGCCATGAGCAATGACGGATCCCTTGACAGGGCAAACATACTTAACTATCACAAACGGACCTGGAAAAATAGCTACTCCATATTTTACACAGCCGTGTTTCTTCTAGGCAAGTGGCTGTTTATTCTGTGGCTCTTTGTATGGCGAGCATTGTGACCCCTGGCTCAGGTCAAACTGGAGATCCCACTAACGTGGATCAAACCACAGCAGAGCCACTCACTTGCTGCCCAGGCATGGGTTAGCAGAGGGCAGGTCGCAGTGCGGGCCGCCCCAGCCCGGCTGGCAGTGGCACACTGGACCCAGGGCGGCGTCCGGCTGGCAGATGCCATGCAGGCAGTAGATCTTGCGGCAGGGCTCGCAGCCTGGGACCACGCCGGGCTTCATCTGCGTCTTGGTGAAGTCCTGCAGCTCGTTGTTGATGTACAGGTTCTGGATGCAGCCGTGGAAGCTGGAGCCGTTCTGGATCTGCCACAAGCGCAGGGTGGAGGAGGGCACGTCCACGGGCATGCCTGTCATGGAGGAGAGAGAGGAACCTGGTCAGAGCCCAGAGAAGACGGAGCCCAGTGGAACACCGACACAGTTAACACGGGGCTGGTGCAGGAGTGATGGAGTGTGGGGAGGGATATTTCAAAGAGCCTTTGTCCACATCTTACAGCAGTGAGGTGCTGACAGGTACCGTTAATTGTCCTGAATCCAGACTTATTGCCATGCAAACCTATAGTCAATAGAGCACCAATGTGGCCAAGTATGGCATCACTGTTTGTATCGGTACTACGGAAATTCAGCAAAAGCCTATCACGACATGCACATCGAGCATTTTTGCTAAACTGTATTTGATTTTCTGCCAAATAAGTGTATATAGATATGACAGCATGATGTTATAGCAGATTCAATGATGTGGCACTCAGCATCTTTAAAATAATACCAAGACAGGGTTTGGCAAACATGCAAAAGCATTCCTGCAGTACAGTAACACTGCTTAAAACCACACAACACAATAAAAGTCACACCAGAAAACTACAAGGGGCCACCCATGAGATTCAAATAGGCAAAAAAACTATTACTAGCAGAAACATTTTGCATTCACCTTCTCATTTGATCTTCAGTACAAAAAAGATGAATGGTGTTTTGTATATATACATTTTGTGCTACATGCAGCTTCCAGAATCTCACAAGCACAAAGAATGCTTATGAGAAGCCATCATATTAATCCTTTTTTTTTTTTTTTTTGCAAATTAGCACTAGAATGCCAATTAGCTGTGAGCTTAATGTTTTCATTTCAAGAGTAGCCCAAGTAACAAACGGCACCAACCACATTCTGAAGAACACAAATCACCACCATGCAGAGACTTTTATTTTGAAGTGTAGACTGTATCTGATAAGGTGTGGCCTGAACAATACTTGCCTGTAGGCTAGTTAATATTCTGCGAGTGATCAATAAAAATTGAATATTTCAGGTGGGAAGTGGGCCATAGCAAACACAGTCTAGAAAAAATGGTCTGAGGGGGACAGGGGAAGGTTGGATGTGGTGTGACAGGGTGACGAGGGTTTGAAGAGGGGTAGGGTGGGTGGGGGTGATTGACAGTAGTGTAATTTAGAGTGCCTGCAGTGGAGGTAGGTATCTGCGGTGGGCCCCTACCCCCCACATATAGCGGAGCCTCTCCGTTCAGGGGCCTCAGCTTCCCAAAGCTGTCCATGGTGGTGGGAAGTCCACCGTCAATGGACAGGTTCACCATCTGGTCGAAGGTCACCAGCTCCACTGTGTGGAACTGACCGTCGTTAATCGTCTCAGAGCTGGAGAGGAATACAGAAAACGAGAATATATTAAAGAACCACTCACCCCTAAAGTTATAAATTAAAGGATTGTTCCTTTTTGCCGGTTCGCCTAGCAGACGGGACTCGAAGAGACAGTTTGGCCCAGTGAATGTCTGAGGTTGTGGGGTGGATATGTCTGGTACAACAGCTAGTTTGTTGGTAAGCTACAGAACAATCACTACACGTAATACTTCAGCATCGCAAACAGCAACAAACACCACGGTGCCTGCACCATGTGATTGTTCTCCCATATATATTTTTTCTTTTAAATCTTTTTTTATCCAAGCTTACATCAAGAATGCTTATTTTACTCTGATGTTGCACACCTGAGTGACTGGAAAAGACATTTTTACAAATGCCTCATATTTTAGCGGTTTTAGAACAGAGAATCTGCAAAGGCGATATATAGCAATAGAGAGCGTGTTTCCAACACACCGCTAGTTCACGCAAGTTAAAGGTCTGCAGGGATACTTCCTGTGAAACAGTGTTGCACAAAGCCGATGTTACTTTCACCAGCTTATAAGGTAGCACACTTTTCTCCATTTTGTTTTACATATCATGAACGCACATCACCATAATCACTTTTCCCCAAGTCATGGAACTTAACCTCATAAAATTTTACATCATTGTATAGCATTATGGGAGTTGTCACCGTGCCCCTCTCCACTTCCCCTGATTGGGTCGCAGCCCAAAGTCTACGGCAGTCAGCAGAGGTTAAAAGTCCATATCTCAGAAGCCTGAGCTATAAAGGTCATGGCTCACCTGTAGATTGCATGACCTGGTTGACTGCCAGGGTCGTAGCTGACCTTCACGTGACCTTGGTAGAGTTCCACGGCGATGTGGTCGTTATCGCCGTTGTAGAGAAGGATGCCGTTGTCTTCAGCGGTGGACACCTTGATCACGGGCAGACGCACAGCTATGTCAGGAAACCGCGGTCAGAAGACCCTTGACTTTCCAATCTAGACTGACTGTCTTCCATGGTCGCAGATACCCTTTGCACTACCCAATCCCAATAAACCATTTTAAGAGAAAATGAAGAGCTGCCCTTTAACAGCATTAGCTCAGGAAGCTCTGTCCATTTAGAACATTCCAGAACACTCTGCTTGTTGCTACCTTGAGTCCATATTTAACATGGTTGATATGTAGGCTTAAAAGTACTAGCAGAAGTCAGTTTAGGCCAGTTTATGTAAATATATTGTAAACCATAAAGTCAGGGCAGTAAAAAAAAAAAAATTAAATAAATAAAAAGAAAGTTGCTAAACTATCATCATTCCAAGTGCAGTTGTTGTGAATGTCCGGTATTCACAGCACTGAAACTGGCTGGTGGCTGCTGCTTGGTGGTACCTGCAGGGTGATGTTGGCCTGAGGCCAATTCTTCATGTCGCTCAGCAGCAGGTAGGAGTCGCGGTCCACGAAATTCACGCTCACCAGCTTCTCGCAGCGCGGCCCACCGAATCCCGGCAGACACTGGCAAAGCGCCCGGCCCGCCCGCTCCACACACGGGGCTTCGTTCTGGCACTCCGCCAGGTCGCACGGGGAACGCGGGGATGGGGGCACCTCGCACAGCTGCCCACTGAAAGGGGGGGGGGTGGGGGTGGTAGGATGTTAGCTGGTAAAATTATGAAATTATGTGTGCAGCAAAGACCATAAGGAGCACTGCAAACTTGGCTGTGAGGTGCTGCGTCTGTCAAATGACTAAGTCAAATAAAATAGTCCTGTATTGGCCAGATGGGGGCACTACAGCACAACCTTTTCTCTATGCTTTTTCTGGCATACTGATGGAGAAATATTTTCATCTTTGATTATTTGCATAACATGTGACACCTAATTTTGGGTTTTTGTCTGTGGAAATTTGGTGACAAAACATTCCCAAGAGCTTAATTATCAAAAAACAGTTTGAAGTTTGACAGGTTTTAAAATTAACCTTCAGTAAAACCAAGACAAGGTTTTAAAATCACACCCACCAGCCTAGGGGTGTGAGAACATGGTGCATCTTAACAGGTGCATTGGGAAGTGCACTTGGGAGATTTGCAGGACAGGGAAGTGACGTTTACCTGTAGCCCCTGGGGCAGGTGCAGGAATAACCGTTAATCTCGTCCACACACTCGCCGTTGTTTTGGCATCTGTGCTCCTGACAGTCGTCGTAATCCACGCTGCAGTCGTCGCCGACGTATCCGGGCGCACATATGCACCTAACGCACACACGCACACAAATGTTGTGGTGAACAGGGGGAAATACTAGGTGTAATGGGCGCAAACCTCAAACATTTCACTAGTTTGCCACTTGCCAAGCCTCTTAGCCCTCACTTTGTAATTGTTACTTTTTTTAATAAGCTTTACTCATTAAAACAATTAAATATTCTTTATCAACACTGACGTCGAGTTTATGATCGAGTGAACAAATGAGTTATACCACAAATAAGACAAATAAGTGAAGAAAACGCGCTTACTTCGGACCCGTTGAAGTGATGAGACAGGTTGACTGCTGCTTGCACGGGTTTCGCCCTGGAGCACAAACGTCTTCCATCTCTTCACACATCTCCCCTACAGACATGAACACATATAAAGTGAGATACTGAACCTTGTCTCCAGATTAGCCCTTTTAAAGGCCTGCACACGGCGACTGCTGGAGATACCGTGGACGGGGATCACGTACCCGTGTAATAGGGCGCACACAGACACGTGTAGTTGTTGATTCCGTCTTTGCAGCTTGCTCCATTCTCACAGTCGTTGTCCTCACAGTCATCTGTATTGATTTCACAGTTGAAGCCTTCAAAGCCCAGAGGACAGGAACAGCTGTGGGTAGAAACCATGGAGGATGATTCCCCACATTTGAATACTAGTTTTTATGGTTTTCACACAATTATACAAATATTCCTAAGCAACGGCAATTAATGAATATGCAGTATACAAAAGAAGTACATTTACCCCTGTTGACCAGTAAAGTAAAATACATTTTTTTAATTGTAAAATTAAGTATCTATTTAATTATTATTATGGTAAATTTAGATTTATTATAGTATAGCAATTATATACAATTGAGGCACACAGTAGGAGTTCAATGCAACAAGAATCTGTATCCCTTTAATTACTGCGACTCAAATTCACATTTGCTTTTCAACATTCTTCATATGTCTATTTTCATTTTTGATAACTAACTTCCTCGGCATGAAGGATACACATGTTGCACATCTGGAGAGATGTTCTTCCGTTCTTCAGAAACAATGTTTTAGTGATGGAGAACGCATTTTTTGTTTTGGGACAGCACACATAAAGGTTGACTTTATACAGAACCTCTGTTTTCCATTATTAGCCCCTGCGATTCAAACCCCATAGGATCAACTCTGAGAAAACTCTGCTCAGGCCATTTTACAACTATGCTCATGCAATTAGGCTGATTGGGAGTGACAGGTGTACTCAATTTTGCTTCAGCGATCACAGATTTTTGTAAGTTGTCTGATCACTGGTGCATTCTCTTTTGTTCAGCACTGAGTTAATACTTTGGGGCCAGATTTTCAAATATGGTCTTTTTAAAGCCTTTGGTTTTGATTGTTCATAAGAGAAAATACACTTGAATACTTGTCATCTTAGAGTAATGCAATTATTAAAATACTGCAATTTTGAATTGTTTGAATCTAAACAATATTTCACAGGTGTGTACTCACTTCTGTTGTATACTGCAAATGAAATAGGGTACTACACAGATAAATGCAGCTTTATGTATTAATTGTTTATGTATTAAAAATTCACTTTTTAAAAATAGCTAAACTCTTGGGGTGTTCATATGAGGTGTTTTAACGACCTACTGTAATCATAAAACTTAACGGCCTAATTACAGACTGGCACTTCGTTTACTCAGCACTTCTGCTTGCCTTTGTCCAGGAAATTTAGCACCAAATACATATGCATGCAAATTTATACGCATATATTAGGGCTCAGCATTATGTGGAGGCTCACGTACATGAAGGAGTCCTCCTCTCCCGTGACTTGACAGGTCCCGCCATTAGCACACGGGTTGCTGATGCAGACGTTGAGAGCCGTCTCACAGTTCTTCCCCTGGGCAACAACACAGGGGTTAAATCTGGATCATTTGGATATTGTCAGCAAGCACCCAATGCCATGCCCAATGATCAGTCAAAAACAGGGTTTTTGAATGTTTTGTAAATTTATTAAAGATGAAAAACTTGTTGGTTGGTTTTAACATTAACTTATTAAAAAGCACCTTTTGACAGCTTATACAGCCTCAGGACGTCTTGGGAATTAACCCAGGAGCTTGGCATACCTTTCTATTGGAGTTTCACTCAAGCTCAACATGACGGGATGGGGATCGTTCATGCAGAGCTACTCTCTGGTCTCTCCAGAGACATTCTACTGGATTCAGATCTTGACTACATGGATGGTGCTTCTGGTCATTGTCTAATTGAACTGGAAACCTTCGATTCTTGGGCACTCTTGACAGAGGGACTACGTGTTTTACCCATCTTTTCCTCTATGGGGACTAATCTTCAACTCTGCAGAAAAACATGGCTGCTGCCGCCACCATGAGTACGGTGATAACGAGGCGATGCTCCGTGTCGAGTTTCCTTCCTACATGCTACTGGGAATTACAGTCAAATAGTTCAGTCAGAGAGGATTTTGCTTCTCATGGCTGAGAGTCACAAATGCCAAGTGGGCTCAAATATTCCTTTTAGTGAGGAATGTCCTGAACGTTTTGACTCTACCATAAAAGCCTGACTGGTGGAATACTTAACTAATGGGTTGTCTTTCTTCGGTTTTCCGATCTCCAAAAAGAAAGATATGGGCCTTCCCTGATTATGCCCAATTAATTTAGGCACAGGTGGATTTCAGTGAAGTTGTGGAAGACCACCGAAAGGAGGAGGGTGCAGGCTGAATATTTAAATTATGATTAATGTGATATTTCAATATTTTTAGAATATTTTCAAACCATTCAAAGCCCAATTGTTTTCTTTGCGATTATGTATTGTGTATAAATTGATTCGAAAATATGAGTTGAACCCATTTTAAGTCTGAAACAAACCATATGTGGAAATATGTAAAAAGGTCTGAAAAATTTACATATGCACTTTATATGTAAATGCATGTGTCTATTATATACATATTATTATTATTATATACATATCTTACCTTGAAGCCATCCATACATGTACACCTGTACAATTCTGTTAAATCTGCTTGGCAGACGCCATGATTCCGACAAGGGTTGGACAAGCATGGGTTACACTTAGCCAGGACAGCAGGGTCAACTTCATCTGCAGCAGCACACACACACACGCACAAAACTTATTTCCAGTGTAGAGCAGTACCGATGCAGCATGGTAGCTGCTCCGAGATACGGATCGATATACTGGATGTTGGTGATGTTGGATGTTTTCCTGGAGGTTGGTGATGATGTGTGATATCCTGGATGTTGGTGATGTTGGATGAAGTCCTGGATGTTGGTGTACCTTGGCACTCAAACTTCTTGGCGGGGGTGGTGAGGAGCAACTTGCCCTCCATGCCCGAGGGCCCGGTGCAGCGGGCGATCCCTGGCTCCTTGTAGCCCGTTTTCACCCAGTCCGACAGCCAGCGCAGACGGCAGTCGCAGTAGAGGGGGTTAGCACCGATGGCCCTGCACAATAACCAACAACCTCCAGTTATCAACACCTTTGGCCATAATGGCGGAAGACCTTCACCGGGCCTTCTATCATCGTTCTCTTTAGTTCATGGACTATTCGGGAACGGACATGGAGGTTTGGTCTTGTATATGTTTCAAAATTATTTATAAGCTGCACAATGACAGGAAGATGACATGGTTGTTACTACAGGGGTTCTTTAACGATAATATTGCACAAGTACCGCAATATTATTGGTTTGCCAATAGATGGCTCTCCAGGGCCACCCATAAAGTATCTCATTGATTCCTTTAGGTTTAACCTGACATCAGCCTGTCTGAATCGGTTAATGAAATACAACCAGTAAAGAGTGAAATTAGAAAATTTAAGCATGTGTGTATGTGTGTTGCTAGATTTTCAGAGTGCATTTAAAAATTAAGCAGTCTTTCAACTGCACCTTTCTTTGTGTCCAACAGCTGCAAACCATATGTGTAGTCAATGAGATCAGATGGTTCTGTAACTGAGAGAGCTCTGATCGGTCTGACAAAGATTGGCCAATCTGTCATTTAACAACCCTTGCGTATGTATGTATGTATGCAGATTGTACACACACGCATATATATACACACATGGTAGACATGTGTAGGAGTTGTTGGAGTGAGGACATACAGTGGCTAGAGCTGTGTATAAAAGCCACAGACCATTGGTAGACCACAGCATGCCTGCACGATGTGAAGCGCCCATGATGGCAACGACAGTTGAAGCTCTGGGTGTGTGTGGGAGTGTGTGTGAGTGTGTGTGTGTGTGTGTGCATGCTTAGATTTAACACAGAACAGACACAACGGACTAATGCTAGTGGCTTACTGCGAATCTTTGTGTGTGATGGTTTTTTATTTTAAATCAAAAGGCATATATGACTGACGTGTGTGTGTGTGTGTGTGCGGTTGTGCAGCAGTACTCACAGGTGTGATAGAGACACCACATCATTGAAGATCCCATCAGGAAGCTCCGAGATATCATTACCATGCAAGGACCTGATACAAAAGCAACACCAATCAGGAAGACACACACATGGCAGCGTCATTTAGAACATTCCTATCACACATTATCCTTCCTATAGTGGTTACATAATAAAGATCGAATATTTATGATTTTACAGCTGGGAACAATCGGGAACAGTCAGCGCAAATGGAGAAAGTATATGTGGCTGCGGATCCTACAAGAACAACTGGGAGAAGGTTCCTGTGTCTTTAAGAGGCTCAGTCGAGTGGCCACTGTGGACGTGTATGTGTTTGTGAGGATCTTGTTCCGGTGATTTTGGGAATGGCCAGTTTTTGGCACTGAGGTTTGAAATGACACAAGGAAAGGTTTCACGGACTAAGGACAGGAAATAATCCCTCCCCACCATCAGACCGGTTCTTTATCAGCACCCCGACTGGACCAGACATGAAGTTTTATTGTTCCGATTATCGTGAAGCTTCCGTTTTCCCTCTTTCTTACGCATCAAATCAAGGCAAGGAACTGCACTTCATGGCTGGACCCAGATGCTCACAGCTCTGCGCATGAAACTAGCATGATTCAACTTTTTCTCTTGTTTTGCTTTGTGGACACCTGTTGCTGGTGCCACGCCGGACGTTCAAGCTATCTATTTTCGCACTGCAGGCTTGGAAGTGAGCTTGTGTGGAATTCAGTGGAGCCGGGTGTTGGGTTACCACGGACCAACCGCGCTGGACTGGCTGAGAGAGAGAGACAGAGCGACAGAAAGAGAAAGAGAGAGAGGGAGAGAGAAGTGGAGAGAGGGAAACTTCCTTCCCTGTCTCTCAGCAGGGCGATTAGGTGACAAGACACAGAAGGCTTAAATGGCTGTAAAACAATATGAACGCCTTAATCCGTTGAGCCATTCCCGTGCGCTGCCAAAAAACGCCCATGGCCGGAGCTGAGGTCACACAGTCCTCTCTGACACTTTCCTGGTCCTCCCTGACCCCTACACCACACAGCCACACTGGCCAACTGCCCCATGGGGGCAGCGCTGGCCTCGGGCCATTGAAGTCAGAGGCCTGGTGTCAAGGAGCCTCTCGGGGTGAAAGATGATCTTGGCTCAGCCAAAGCCTTCACCAGCTCGCTTCACCAGCTCCTTCATTCTCCCTTCTGCCTCTATTATCATCTCTCTCTCTCTTTTTCTCCTCCTCCCTCTTCCTCCCTTCCATCTCCCCTATCCACCTCACACCCGGGCAAGCGGGTCGTGGTTCTCTGGAGAGACCGCGTAACACCTCACCCTCCCATCCACGAGAAGGCCAATTATCAGCCTATGAATGCCAAATCAAGACCACATCCTCAGCACAGGCAAAAGAAAGCTGGGGCCAGCTCAAAGCCTGCCTTTGTTATTTTTGCACTCTTTCCAGTGGTCCAGCAGAAATATGAAAGGGAAGAAAGAAAGAGACAGAGGTGTCGCTTTACGACTGCACCAACACCTATGTGCAGTTTTCACGAAGGCTCGAGAAACGATCTGTCCTTCGTGTTGGGGCCACTTTGAACTTCTGAGGGTTTTATTTTTTGGAAATTGGGCTCGTTTGCATTGTTCGTTGAGACGCAACGCACATTAGGCGCTTTTATTGAACAGAAACGGCGTCGGGGGGGGGGGGGGAACGTGATTTTTATTGAAAGGCTTTGATGGATCGGAGTTGCAGAGGAGACATCAAAGTTTTGGGTGATTGTTTTCTTCTGTCGGAGTTAAACGATGAAGACAATAGGGTGGTCAAAATCTAAAGGGGGTGGGGAGTGTGCAGTTTTAATAGACCTGTGTCATAGGGATCCACTGCAAATGAGACTTATATGGTGCTTTACTGAGTAAGACCCCACAGCAATGATGCAGATTTATTGACATCAAAGCTAGAGAGGAAGGCAGAAAGAAGCCATTATTTTCTAATGATTGTCAGATTTCAGTGCCATTTAGCCATAAAAGAGTGGGGGGTGTTCATGGCTTTGTTGCAGCGTGTCTGATGGACCACATGTCACAGTTTTGCTGCTTCTCTGGCCCCATAACATGCAAACAGGCAACGGGGCTGAGATAAAGGTCACACACACACACACACACACCCACCCGCACACTCACACGCACGCACGCACACAAACACGCTCGTGCGTTGCACACATGGACAGACAGACACACACACACTCTCCCATCTGTCAGTGTCCTCACCGTCTCCTGAGACAGCCCCACTCACAGATGTCTTTTCGTTTCGCCTGCATGCAGTGGTGGTGGTGGTGTGTGTGTGTTTGTGTGTGGGAGGGGGGAGTGGTCTCCAAACAGTTTGGTAACCCTTAGTATTTCCTCTCCTTAACGCTGCAGAACATTTAATGTGCATGTCAGCGTACTGACATCATCTATGTGCCTCTTAAAGTTGGAAATCATCTTCAGTGTCACCAGGCTAAAATCTGGACCCCTAAAATCACAGTAACAATAGTCTGGGGTCAGACATGGTCTGATGGTATAGCTGTGCACACGTGACTACAAAACACAGAACCCTGTATTTGTACTCCCATTCTGAGAAGATGTAGACGTGGAATATTAACTTCCATGTAAGGAGCTCTAGAATCACTGGAAGGTTCCAGCATCTCCATCTCCACCCACACCAGCCTCCCAGTTGATTTTTTTTAATCCAAAGCCTCACACTGACACCTTGGGACACTGGAGATCTGGACACTGCTCCCAAGTTGTGCAAGACAAAGTGTTTTGGAGTAGAGTGCTTTGGAGTAGTGTGTTATGGAGTAGTGTGTTATGGAGTAGAGTGTTTTGCAGTAGAGTGTTTTGCAGTAGAGTGTTTTGCAGTAGATAGAGTGTTTCGGAGTAGTGTGTTTTGGAGTAGAGCGCATCATTTGAGCTGGAATGCAGGGAGTGAGACGTACAGCAGGCGGAGTGATCGCAGACCCGCAAAGGCAAGAGCCGGAATGCACCGCAGCGCGTTGTAACTCAGAATCCTGTAGAGGGGTAAACAGAGCCAGGGAAGAGTCCTTCAATTATGACTTTGCATTATGGTACTGAATATTTAAGGGTCGCTTTAAAAACTGGAAAATTTCATACATGATAAATTTCATGCGCAGAACATAATATTTTAAGTTAGCAGGCAGGATGCACTGTTAACCATATTTGCGCGTGCAGTTATTCTATTCCAGTTATGAAATAGCTGCTCATAAATGGAGGGAACGTACAGGGTGGTGAGTTGGCTCATGTTGGCGAAGGAAGAGTTTGTCAAGGAATTGATTTTGTTGTTGCTCAGGTCCCTAAAAATGAAGGAAGACCCAATTCAGCAATTCCTTCAATGCAAATAATTTCATCTTAAAGAATGGCAGACTTCAAGTGACGTAATGTGACACATGGGTTGGTACTCACACCAGCTGCAGATACTTGAAGGCGGCGAGCTCTTTCGGCACTGTGCTGAACTGGTTGCCATCCAGGTACCTGCAGAGAGAAGCAGTCACAGTTAAAGGCCTGTCCTCTTCTCATATGATCGGTGAGAAAGCATCTCTCTTCTCCTTGACAATAGACTCTTTTGCCAAGTTTGTTTGTATTAGCTTGACCCTATTCGATAGGCTGTGATGTTTTGTGTACATCTATGTGTGTGTGTGTGTTTGTGTAACTCTGTGGGCCTCAGATGGGCCTGTGGGCCTTTTACACTGATGTGTGCATGCAGCACAGCCTGCGTGTTTAGCATTGTATACATGTGTCTGAATGATTGATGACCACATGCTTTGTGGCGTGCCTGTTTGTGGAATGTGTCACTCCCTCAAACACACCCACACACACACGCACACACAGGAAGAGGACTTTAACACCTCTGCTCCACTGTGCCCCCTCCCAGTCCCTCCCATCACCCCTCCCAGTATGTATTTTGGAGTCGACAACACAATAGATGCCACCAGGAGGGTGTGACTTGCTGGTGGTGGTGGTTAAATGAAATTGGCTGACCCCTTCACATCCAATCCGCTCCTCCCATGGGGTCATGCCCGTGGCAGGCTCCTTTGTTGCCAAGGGCCCATTGGGGGAACTCAAGAGAGCTGGGAACAGGGAGCATTATGTCTGTGTTGGGGGTAAAAACATCAAGCAGAAGGAGGCTTCCAGATGCCCAGATAAAGGCAACATACACGCTAGTCCATGGAGGTGTGAGTCAGGCATCAGCTTTTGATCGGGAATGCAGCTTCTTGGCTTGTACAAAAAGTGCTCGACAATCACGCAAGGCGGAGCTTGAGAATGACCTGGGCCTCAGCTCTCCCGTCTCCTGCAATCCTCACTCCAAGGAGCGCGGCGGTGAGACGCTCCACTGTTTATTTCTCTCTCCCATTTATAGCAAACCGGCCATCGATAGCGCAGTATCAGGTGCCGGGATGTCCGGCTCACCCGTCTGCTCATCTGAGTGTCTGATTCTTTTATCAACCTGAAACGACGCTTTGCTATTGTTCGCATGTTGCAGAAGGAGGAAGTGGGGGGCGGCGTACCGAGCAACACTCAGACTTACAGCTCGGTGACGTTGCGGGGAATGCCCTTGGGGAGGGCTCGCAGGTGCTTGTTGCTACAGCGCACCACCGTCTCCAAGCACGTGCACTCGCTGGGGCACTGCGGGCGCGGCACACAGCTGGAATCCTCCTGACCTGCAACGCGGAGAGATGAGAGAGAGTCAGAGGGAGGGACCCGGGGTAGGAGAGCTGTGAGGGGCGCTCAGTAAAGTTAGAGAAAGAGAGGAGGCGAAGGTTGGAGATTCTTAAGGAGAGATGGGGAGATAAAGAGGGTGATAAATGATGAAGTGGGAACAGAAAGAGAAACAGGGGTGTGGACACGAGAGGTGCTTTACGGGTAAAAGAGGACAGGCGAAGATTAAGATAAGAGGCAAAGGGATAGAGGAGACAACCACATGAAAGAGACAGAGAGAAAAGAACAAGAGAGAGAATGGCACATCCATCCCAGAGATATAAAGACGGGGAGTATCCAACTCGGCCTAATACGGTATTGATCCGAACCCACAAAAACAAACGACCAAGCGAGACAAAAGCTTCCTGTTAATTCTGAACACATACACACAAAAAAAAAACAAAATACCGCCGACGGGTCGATAGAGCAGTTAAACATTTATTGACTGAGAAGTCAGCCAACAGAGCCGTCCCTCAGCTGGGGTGTTGTTCTTTGGGTTAGCGAGGGGCGCAAGAGTTAGCGAGGGGCGCGAGAGTGCGCTCTACCTTCTTCGCAGTGGAAATCTGGCAAGGCCACGTCTTGCAGCGGGATCTCCTTCAGGAAGGCCGGCCGCTGGCAGCGTGGGTTCCCCGTGACGATTTTGCGGGTCCTGAGCCAGTCGCCCAGCCATGCCAAGCGGCAGTCGCAGTTGAAGGAGTTAGCCAGCAGGTTCCTGCCACAAGAACATAAATAAGAATTAGAAGGCGGAACCGGCCGAGCCGGAGAAAGCTCAACGTCTGTTTCCTGAATGCTAATCAAAGCCAGATTTTTTTAATTCTCCTGGTACGCGGGGCAAATCGGACTAGTCCGAAATTCAACGCCGCTGGTGAAACTGCCGCAGCCACGGATAATTCGGAAGGCTTCGTCAAACAGATGGTCAGATTTAGTGCAAGCTGGCGTTACAAGGCCACCGACGGGAAGGCTAAATGTTCTGGCCTGTGTGCAAAAACCCCCCCTCAAACCCCCCCAGAATGTGGTGGAGGACATACAATGTAGAGAGGGTCTGAAGAGTGTCGAAGGCTCCAGGAGCAATGGTAGTCAGCTGGTTGTCATAAAGGGACAACAGGCGAACATTATGCAAGCCAGTGAAGCTGTTGTTATGGATGCAGCTGATGCGATTGTTGCGGAGCATCCTAAAACAAAAGCAGAGGTTTCTTAAATGATTTATTTCATAATAGCAAGTGAAACTTAAGTCTACACTTAAGTAAATGCAGTCATGTCCTTACCAACATCTTGCGGTTAATATGCTATTTAAAAACTATTCAAATTAGCATGTCATGGCAAGGGAGAATGGGAGTTAGCCTACAAGTTTGAGATGAGTGAACTCACAGCATGCGTAGACCTTCCAAGCCCCGGAACATTCCACTGCGCACAGAGTCCATCTGATTGGCCGTCAGATGCAGCTCGGTGACGGAAGAGGCACCCTCAAAGACGCCATCCTCAATTTCTGAAATCTTGTTGTTGCTCAGATTTCTGGGAAAGAAACGGTGACATTGTACATCGGTCGCACCTTGTTTTGAAAAGCGATCACCACTGTACCTTCGGTGGTCATTCTTACATTTTCTTTAGCTGTGTCAACGTCTTGAATGCGCCGGTGACCTCCAGGGACGTGATTTCATTGTTGTTGAGACGGCTTCAGAATAGCAAGGCAAAAAAAATCTTTATGTCAGGACAGGAGTTCAGAGTAAAAGTGTTCAGAAGAAGATGGCAGATAACAGTACATGTTCTGTCAAAACAGTAAGCAATGATATCAAAGCAGATCCCACATAAAAACCCACATGTTCCCTTCTAGTCGAGGATGAGTGCTTAAACCATCAACAACCTCAAACAAACCACATCCTTATATGATATAACAACGAGAGATAATGAATATTCAGCTAGTGCGTCTACACCACCTACAGGTAAGATACCCTGATTTGGTACTTGCATCATGCCGGACATTTGAGAAGTGAACAGGTAAAGGAGGGATTGCGGCGGCGTGCTCACAGCTCGGCGGTGGACGCGGGGATGTGTTCGGGGATCTTGGTGAGGCGCAGGTTGGAGCAGTCGACCACGTTGGACTCGCAGCGGCATTTGGCTGGGCAAACAGGCTCATCCGTGCACTCGTTCAGACGGCTGTCCTCCGAGCCTGAAGAAACACAGACGAAGGTTCCCAAACCGAACGCTGTTGCAAAAGGAGTTCTTTGACCAATGGATGCCGTATATCCCGGCCTCGTCCATCCTCTGATAAACTTTAGGCTTAGTGCAACGGGTCACCAGAGCAAAAGGTCCATTCAGAAATAATCTTCCTAGTATATCTCATTTCATCTTAGTATATCTTATCTATATATAGCATCTATGTTACATTGCCCATAGCACACTGATTCCTAATGATTTGCCCTGTCAGTGTTTCTGCTGTCGTTTGGATAGTGTGTTGGAAACACTGGTGGTGTTTGTCTCTACTTGGGCACTGTTTCTGCCAGATAACCATGGACTGCGGAAACAAAGTACTTTAACGGAAACGCTGAGATCCAAGGGGACATTTCAGTAAGCAGAAGGATTATTTTCCCCAAATAATACATCATATCACTTAAGCTATCCGGTCGTTAAAAACAGAGATCGCGAGAGAACGCAACTTTTCTCTCACCGTTTGTGACTCGCCAAGAACGGACCGTACGTGCTTGAAGGCAGTTATATAACAGGCGCTCAATAATTGAACACTCCGATTCCACTCAAAGCCACTTATAGAGGGAGCCACTGTGCGCTGTGGTTGGATGGCGCACTAGCGTAGCTGCTGCTGTGGCTGTGAGTAGCTGTTAACGGGCATGAGGGTGCCCAGCAGTAACGTGTGGGAGTAAACGTCCATGCTCACCGCACTCAAGTCCACTTAATAAAAAAAAGCTAATTTGTTATTTAACCAAAGTCCTCAACCCACAAATGCTGTTCAAAGAAATTTGTTAAAATGGAAGAGAACTGTTAAAACTGTCCTGGAGCGTGTTTGGAATTCATTTGTACATTCTTGATTCTTTCTGGCCACCACAGCAATGAATAACATTTTAATTTCTACCCCCAGCCAAATTGTTTCCATGGCATTTCACACGCAAGATGACTAGATCCGTTTAGTCCTGTTTTGCCTTTGGTGTGTGATTCTCAGCAAGGACTTGACTCAGAATTGGTCCAAACACCCATGCCCAGATTTAGGAAGTTCAGACGCACTAATGATCTGGGTTAGTGTCTGTTTTGGAAGTGACGGGTGGAAATGGAATTTCCTGGTAGAGCAACAACAAAAAATCAGCATGAGAGGAAACGATAAAGTTGCCGGAGCTCTTTGATGTTTTCGGGGGGGGGTGCATGGGGGGTTGGTGGGGCTTCATTTCATTCGCCACTGTTGCTCAGTTCCAATTAAGACCCTCATCTGTGCTAGAGACTCACAGTGACTCACAACTCACTGAGGGCTTCAGCAGAGAGATGAGCACTTCCGACACGGACCACTTCAGCTTTCCTAGGGCTGTTTATCTTTGTGAACTTTTTATTGCATAGAGAGGAAAAGGGAGGATAAGGGAGTGGAGGGGAGGGGAGGAGGGAAAGAGAGAGTGCTGAAACTGACAGCATGGGCTCTTTATGGCCTTTGGTGTACAAGCATAAAACCTCAGGGCAGTTACTTTGCCTCATGACATAAACCCTCCCATTATTCATCTAATAAAAGGCCGTTCCACAGAGCAGGACCGGGCCGCCTTCGGCTTTTCATTATCATCCGAGGACAGATAGCGAATTAATCAAGTATCTCTTTGATCTTTCCAGTGCTTAAATTTCCATTAAAGCCTTCTGCTAATGTCAGCTCTTCGTTTCATTCAGTTGACTGCTCTTCATAAAATGATCTTCTTGGATGATGGGTACATCCTCAGATAGAGATCTGGTACATTCCCCTCCCCCTTTAGAACTTTTCTTTACTGCTTTCACTGCAGAGGGACCTGATTACAAAAAAAACTTCCTATGGAGTCTCACTTACAAAAAAAAACCCCAGATGAACAGGATTGCAAAACGCGGCTTGTTTTGAATCCAAATCTGTTTGGAGAACCGGATTTATGGAAACCATTCATTACTGAATGAATGTTTACAAAGCAGTGTAATGGTTTAATGGGAATGAGTGGTGGAGAGAGGAAGAGTGAGAGGGTGAAAGGGAGAGTGAGAGACCCAAGGGGATGGGATGTGAAAGCCCACTCACCTGGAATGGAGTACTGCTCTTTGGCTGTGATGGAGACAGGAGAAAGCAGTGACATCAGTTAGGCTGCAGTCAAATGGATTCAAATGCAGTCAAATGGATGTAGCTTTAGACTCGGACACAAATGGTTCCAAACGTTCTGTATTGAAAATGTGCTTTAATTGTACATTTCCTTTTTGCTTTTGCCTTACAGGTGAGCTTCATGCTAGGATTTGGAACAAAAATTGCTTACTTCACCAAGCATTTCTACACCCTCATTTGTACCAGCGCTATGGTTAAGAAGTTCAGTAAGTCCAAAGTGAAGTTAGTCCAAAAACCACTAACGGTCTAATCTTCAGGCCTTGGAGAGTAGTGTAGCCAAGTGCGCATGCATGTGGGTCTCTGTTCTTTAAAAAGTGCAAGTTTGGCAGGGGCAGCTGCTCAGACTGAAACCCTTCTCCGAGACGATGTTTACAGGGCTGGGTCTATCCAGACCGGATTAGACAGTTGTTAGAAAAACCACTGGGGAAATACATGGCAGGCTGCTAAGCTTCGGCACCAACCTATTTCAGAAACAATATTCTAAAACAAAGCACCTGGACCACAGAGGGGCCGTGCGTGCGTAACGCTCAGCGCCGCGCCTGAGTAACGTTCCGTGGCTTCCGTGCGAATCCAGAAACACTGTGTGCTAATTTGTTAATCAAGCCAGAGGATGGAAATGAGAGGGCGTAGCGTACAGAGGGAAAAAAACAAACACCTCCGCCGTGTAGGTCCCCAACCACGAGTCGCTCATTCCCCCAGATCACTTTCACATCACTTTCTGTTGGGAACATATCGAGTAGCCTGGGGCCGGTGGGTAGAAAGCGGCGCTGTACGGTTTAGCGGCTACAGCAGCACCAAGAAGAGCATGTTAAAGCAACGAGGGTGATGTATGACGTGAACGAGTCAGGTGGACTGGTGGGGTAGAAAGTGAAGTGAAGGGCCCAGGCTTACCGGAACAGCGGAACTTCTTGCTCTTGATCTGGCCGATGCGCTTGTTAGCGAGGCGGCGGGGGCTGGCGCAACGGGCTCCGCTGGTCTCGATCGGGTTGGAACGGAGGTAGTCGGCCAGCCACTTCAGATTACAGTCGCAGATAAAAGGGTTCTGGGCCAGATGACTATAGTGGACATGAGACAATGACTCACTAATCCAAGACAACAGCTCACGTTTCCTCACTAATCCACATCATGAGTGGAAAACTGGAGAGAATAGATCAGTTTCCAAATGTATACATGTATAAGCTGTACTTCGTCAGTATTAAGCATCACTTAATACAATAACTAATATTTGATTTAATTTTATTAATGTACATTTACTTTAAAATGTTCCCAACTTTTCAACAGAAAATCTTCATCATATTTCAGTTTGCTTCCTGTAGTTACTTTTCAGTGATCTACTTTGTACATAAATTGCTATTGTAGAAGCTAACAAGCGAACGCTTAAAAAAAAACAATGGCGTAATTATCTTTGAACAGTTCCTGATAGGGGCTTAAAATCTATTTGATAATACTGTTTGAGTAATGTGTAATCCTTCTTTGCCCCCGAACTGCTGGCCATGAGTGGCACACACAGTAGCTGGGAATACCACAACCATAGCTGTGCTCAGCCCAACTATGTGTCTAAAACCAGAGCAATACAAGTCAGTGGACAAAGGGGCCCAGAGCATATTCTCAGAACTTGGTCTAAATGATCTGTTTAACCAAGGCAACTCATTACTCTTTCTAGGCATAGTTTAATATGAATGTTGAGTTCACGTTTGGTAGGAAAGACCTAAATAAGAACTTATTGCGACTTAAATGGCGTATCTGTATATGTGTGTTCAGCAGCGCTACTATTTCCAGTGGCATCTCAGCATCGATGTGAAACAATGGCAAGAACATACAAGACAAAGGACAGGCAGGCTCGGAGATTATTTCAAAGTGTGTGGGCTGAAGGTTATTCTCCTTCATATTCCACGGGGTACGGAACAGTTAGTGGAGGACGGGCTATTGTTTGATGTGCCTGCCAAGGTAATATTACCAGGCTGAAAGATTTATGATGCTCTTTATGTCCCTTCCACACTGCTGTGTTATTAGATAAGGTTACAGGTGTAAACGTGATGAGCCTGTACATGTTTTGGGTTGCCGACACAGCAGGCATCTGGGTGAAAAAGTGCAGTTTTAAAGCCAGTCAGGGTGGCAATGCTGTGTACCTGTGTACATTTGTCAAGTGTGTACTCCGGGAAGCACGATCCGTCATGAAAATAATGCACGATGTGCACTAGCGTAAACTGTAAGTGGATGGGTGAGTGGGTGTGTGGTGGATCAGACAGAGGCAAGTCAGTCTGCTCCGGCGTGGGACTCTGAACTGAGCTCAGAGGTGCTACAGGCTGCCACTCACAGGGTCTGGACAGCCCGAAGGGACGAGAAGGTGCCTTTGGCCAGAGTCTGGATCTTATTGTCATACAGAGAGAGCAGAGAGAGATTCTGCAGGTCCTGGAAAGCGTTGGCACGCACACAGTGGATCTTATTGGCATTCAGAAGACTATGGGGAGAATGCACACAATCACAGAGACAGAGAAAGGAGAGAGACAGACCAATCAGGGTGGGTCAAACAGGACAAGGCGTAAACACTACTTTCTGTAATAATAAATTGGATTAAATTGTATTATTGATTCAGCATGCTTGCTATTGTAAAAAAAAAAAAAAAACTGAGAAAGAAAGAAACTGTGTTTGCAGTAGTTGTTATAGGAGTATGTCCTTCCAAAGGAAGTTAAACTCTGTTAAACCTACAGCAGCTGGAGGGCATAAAGTCCGTCGAATACACCTTTGGGCAATTCGGTGATCTTATTCCCATACAGGACTCTGTGGGTCAGAGAAACAGCTTTTGTACTGAAAGAATACAAACCCTGAACACACATCTGGTATTGATATTTCAAGAAAGTTGAACTCTTTCAAGCTGTCAGGCTAGATGTGTACAGATATGTAGTTTAAACCATTAAATGTACTCATAAAAATAAACCAAGAAGTTAAATGAAAAAAGTAGTTTTGGACAATGGAATATATACAAGTTCAGTTGTTTACTTGGGCAAGAACACATACACAAGTCTCATGCAATTTTTTAAAGTCATGCACATGTACATCTGCATACACACACACACACACACACACACACACACACACACACACAGTTTGACAAGAAACACTTACAGCGAGTTGAGGGAACGCAGACCCTGGAAGGCGTCAGGAGCAATCTCTGAGATCTGGTTGTTGCTGAGGTCTCTGCGAGTAGAGAAAAATTTGCAAAAGAAGAGACCATGAGAGACAAGACGAGAAAGAAAAAAAGATGAGAAATAAACCTGAAAGAGCGGCAGACGCAGACGTGCCACGAGCAGTCTGACCCATATTTGCCACCCCCCCACCATCATCACCACCGAGACAGTAGCGCTAGTCGAATATCAGTCACACATGACTGTCTCCACACGAGCTCCAGAAAGCTCTCAGCACATACTCAAACTGACACCGGATCGGCCTGCTGTTAATGGGCACGGGGCTTTGTGGCCTCTGCCTGCTTACGTGGTTGCCCACAGGGAGCTGGGCCAGGGCCCAGGGCATCATGGCTGTGGGCTGGTCCCGTCCTCTGGGCCGGTAGTGGAGGTGGTGAGGTGGAGCTATTAATAAGGCACTGGGTCTCCCCCTCCCCACCCCACACCCGCAACCAGAATTAAGTGTAATACTTCAACTTTAAAATGGGCGGCCTGTCTCAAAACCGCGAGCTCCTGGAGAAGAGAGAAGGGGGAGGTATTTGCTACGAGGACAACACAGCTGCAGAGAAGGGTACGTCAGGCAGGAACTGTCTACGCCGCTTTATGGTCAAGCACTTGAAATTGCGCACTCTCGAAGAAACGAATGTTTGTTTTCTGACAGAAGCCTCGGGGATTCCTGGTTGCTGCCCAGGGCGGATAACAAGCCCGCGAGATGAACCGTTCACCCCACCTCGGGCCGCCTCCAGCTAGCCGTGGGTTTAAGGCGGAGGTCTCCCTGAGCCGCAAATATGTCTCGCACCTAAAAGTGACCAAACATGCCAGCATGAACCCCATGAAGGTCAATATAGTCGTGTCTTCATAGCCACACACACACACACACACACACGGAAGACAGGAAAAGCTCCAGAAAGGTGGTGAGTGGCTCATTTCTACCTACAGGAGCGTCCAGGCACACACTTTGATTTTTATACCCCTAGCCCGACACATTGGAGGCTCTCTCTGAGTGAGGCACCAAGAGGGACGAATGGAAAAGCAGAGTGGACGTGGGGACGTATAAGCATTATTTTTACAAACAGGTCATATAGGGTCATGACTCATTTGTACATGGGGCTGCTGCTAAAGGATGAGTGAGAGGAGTGGCATGGGGGAAATAAAAAACCTTCTCCTAGTTTTCCCATGGCTGCTATTTGAGGGCTGGAGCTGAGCTGAAGCCGAGGTTTGGCCCGCGGACGCTTGTGGGCCGCTCTACTCACTGAGCTGTGGAGCCCTCTGGAAACCTCCCTGTCCCGCCGGGCCGCCATCGCGCCGGCCACGATTCATGGCATGTGGAGTGAGACACTCCCACACGCTGCTCCTCACACCTCCACACGTATGTGCTTTGTAGGCATGGGTCTGTGCTATATATACCCTCCCCCCCAAGACCAAGCATCTCCATTGACTACGAACTGCTGTAGCTTATTTGTGGGAATACGGAGCAATGTGTCAAGTTGGGAAAACAGCAAAAGAGGAAGTTCAACCCCAAAGCATTTTACTTTCTTCTTTTTGTGTTTTATTTCGCCTGCTTGTAGGTGAAGTGGTGCTTTTGCTTCCGAAGACATTTCTTATTTCCAGGACTTGATGTGCCAAACGTCTCCAAAGACGTCATGTGTCTGGTGCTAAAATAGAATATGCTTATTTACTAGGTTTCATTTTCCAGAGTCAGGAAAGAGTTGCTTTCTCTCTTCTAGAAAGCATAGATCAGGATTTCCACTCCTTTCCTTTGTCATTGACAATATGGAAGAGAATCGCTTGAGACGGAATCCTACATTAAAATTCAGCAATAATTCAGCCTGCAGTTCATCATGAATACAGTAACATACAACACACGCTTAACTTTTGCACAGGATCCGTTCTATGTGCTATATTTCTGAAATGTGTTCAAAGATTTGCAGGGTTTGACGAGAAAGCACATTAATCACTGTACAATTTTAAAACTATTACTTATTACATCCAGTTACTTTTTGGTATACAAAATAATTAAAGAGACTAAAGAGAGAGAGATAAAAGTTATTAATGCAGATAAAGCACAAAAGACATTAAAAAATAAAAAAAAGAATCCTCTTTCTTGAGATGTTTGTTTCTAACGGATTGCCAGGCCTGTACACTCACATTCTGCGCAGCTTCTTGTAAGGCGAGAACGCTCCCGGAGGAATGGACTTGATGCCGTTCTGTTCGAGTCGTCTGCGGAGGGAGAGAGGGGAGGGACATTGTTACAAGTCAGACACCCAGACAACAAAAGAACGCCATGGCAACAAAGCTCATTACTGCGCCCCTAGCCAGGGCCAGATTGCGTAATGGTCAGGTGCATCTCGTTATCCCTGCCTTAACTAGATAATATTTACATAATGTACTGTAGTGGGGCCAACGAAAAAATAGCAATGCAAATCACAAGAATTCTTCAAATAATTTGCAAGAGGTCTATGAGGTGTTTTTGTTTTGGGGGGGGGGGTAAGGACATTGTCTCAGAAAGAATCCGTTACCTTGGGCTGACTTTTTGGACATCTCTGCTCTTGAACATGGCTGTGGTGAACAGGTCTCTGCACGATGTGCGCCGTGTTAAACCAGAGACCATGACATTTACGGAATTTGACAAGACATTCTTACATATGGTAATCTGTATGACAAGACGTATGTCCCCCTGGGAGCTGAACTCATAACCTTGGAGTTGCTAGCATCATGTAAGCAACAGGACTAGACACTTGCACTAGACAGTTCGCATCAAAAGAATATCCCATTAAACTATAATTACATTGTTAATAATGAATGATTACCACTAGGGGGCAGTTATCTTTACAGAAAGGAGTGTAATAGCGTTTCTTTACACCACCTTGCCAGAGTACCTATGACGTAGCATGGTTCTGTTCTTAAACAGAGCACTTGGCTTCTGCTACAACTCCAACACCTTGACAGTGCAATGCAAGAAGACTAAGGGCAGATAAAGAACAGGCCATGGTGACTGGGGTGGGGGGGTCGGGGGGTGAGCACGAGCCAGGCGGTTACAGTGAGGCAGCTACGCCTCATAAGGCAACGTCAAGACCCTCCCTACCCGTAGTCCTGACGACCCATAGTCGCAGCCAGAGCATGCTCATGCTATGGAAATCCAAACCCTTCTCCTGCACACGCAGACACACACATGCACGCAGGCACATAAACGCCCCATGTACACAGAAACACACACGCACTTGGCCACATAAACGCCCCACGCACACATGCACGCATACACGCACACACGCACACACGCAGACCAGTCAAGCAGCTGACCTGTTGCTCACCTCACCGTTAAGAATCGCAAAGTGCTCCCTGTTTGTCTCCAACGCAACACAGGCAAAGGTCCAAACAGCAACTGGCATCTGTGAGAACCTGTGCAGGCACGGGTCGAGGTGTATGAACCCAATTGGTTTGGTACTTGTGCGGTCTGGATAATACGGTAGTGAAAGAGCACCACAAACTTACTGCAGAAATCTGAGGTCCTCCAAACCACTACACTGTTGGGATCATTAGAAACCACAAATGGCTGTGGATCCTCTCCACATGCAGACACCCAGTAGGGGAGTTAGCATTAAGCTACAGGCAATCGGTTCTCACCATCAATCTCTCCAAGACAGAGTTCCAGACTCTGTATCCATGGCATCATCTCCACACACCTGCCTTTGTGCAGCACGTACATGCATACAAATACCGTGGCCATGTCTATTAACGCGTGTTATACACACGCACACGCACACGCACACACATGCAAACACAAAAACTTGAATGTTTGTGAAAATGAAATCATTTACAAGCATGCAAGTCTCATATTTGTACGTGTTTGGCTGATGATGTACTGTCTTTGGCTTTTCCCCTAATTGTGTGGATGGGAGCCATTGGCTGTGCATGAATCTCTGCGTGTGTGTGTGTGTACACATGTGTGTGAGACAATAGCCAGTGAGTTCAGAGCCAAGGGCCCTGATTCTAAACTGGAAGGATCGTCCGGACTCGGCAAATCTGTCTTATTAATCGCATGTGTGCTCCCCCCCCCCCCCCCCACACACACACAATCCCACACACACACACACACACACACACACACACTCCCACACACTCACACACACGCCCTCTCCCGGTACCCTTTCACTCACTTGCAGCGGAACCTTCAGAAACTGGACTGTCCTAATCAGCATCAGCTGCACTGGATGGAGTGAGGAAGGCAATAAAGCCTCGGTTCTCTCGCCCTCTGAGAATCCCATTAGCGGCTGTGCAGGCTCGGCTGAGCTTTTGGGGTTTTTTTAGGAGCTTTTGCCTAATGACGGCACATTTTGCCCCTGCGGAGGGGCCCGAAACAGGCAGCTGCCTCTGAGACCTGACGGCCCCTAAGCCTTATTAAAAGGGGGAATTTTAAAAGCTGTGAAGTGACCTGGGTCGCTGGTGCTGACCAAACCGACCCTGCTTGCCTGCATGAGCCTCTAAATTGTGCAGTATTTGTAAGACTCTCTCTCTCCTTCCTTGCCGCCGAGTTGCGGGGATGACGAGATGATGAGGTTAAATGCCGATGCTTTAAAATAAGGGCCTTCAGAAAACTTTGGAGACAATCCCTTATTTCTGCATCGGAACCGGCTACCCAAACGATAGAAGTTGGGGGAAACTGGCACTGACCATTTTCAGTTAAGACTATTGCTCAACATCACAGAACAACTTACAGCGATGTGATTTAAAACGTGTGGACTGCAGTGACTCCAAACCATAGACACACAGCATTCCTGTGACGGTCCCATTTTGAAACGCTGTTAATTGTGCGCATATTATTTATAAGTGTATGTCCAAATTTATTTACTGTAATCTGCCTAAGCACTTTGAGATTCGACGGTCATACTCCTCTTTTACTTACCGTCAGGGAATCTACAATGTGTGAGTGTGTGTGTATGTATATATGTGTGTGGGCTTGGAAAGGGGTGAGACAAAATGTCCAGATCAATACTCGTGGTGACTTTAATCTCTATCACGACATAGAGATTAGGTGGTGGATTTGGAATCCTGGAGAATGGTGGATTAAAATGGATTAAGGGTCAGATTGGGACTTGCAGGTAAGAAGAGAAACGCTCCGCCACAACAGCCCCTCTGCGGATCACCAGCGTGCGCCACGCTGTTCATCAGCTCTGATCTGAAGAGCGGCCGAGGAGCTGCTCATCGAAAAGACACTTAACCGCAGAGCTCAGAGCAACAGAGGGCTGTGTGGCAGCCGCCGTGCTACAGTCAGCCTAGATGCTGCGAACACACTCCCACGGATGGCGACAGCATACATTTGCAACAAAAAAAATAATGACCTGCAGGCTTCTGCGTCTCATTACGAGGGCACGGGCGAGGACAGCAGCTGTTGGAGGAGCCGTCCTGCTGTAAGCGAGACCGGCTTTTATAATGAAGGAGAAGGAAAAAGTCATGAAAGCTGGACACAGTGTGTCTGCCCGGTGTGTGTGTGTGTGTGTGTGTGTGTGTGTGTGTGTGTGTGTGTGTGTGTGTTGGGGGGGGGGTTCTAGGTGGTGCTGACTGTCTCGACACATAGCCGTGGCACGGGTGGGGGCTGTCTACAGCCGTGGCATGGGTGGGGGCTGTCTACAGCCATGTTAAAACTTCAAACGTGCAGACAAGAGGCTACACTGCCTGTCTGTGTTAAACTGGGGGATATTGGTAAGTGGCTGACACAGGCGTTGTAAAAAGAGAAAAGCCCACTGGCTGAGCGTTACTTAAAAGGAGAAACACAACAAGTTTCTGTTTAGTCTTCTAATATCTGCAGATGTGAGCTGTTGTCCCACAGGTCGTCATTTGACCTCTCTGCAAGATTATATTAAAATTGCTGAAGTTGGAAGGGAATATAATAATCTCATATTTCAAGAGATTTTTTTTTCAGAAACGACTGAAAAGTGAAGACTTCTGTCAAGGTCACTGGAAATAAAAGCTCCCTGGACAGTCATGGATGAACAATTTTTGAAGGCCAGAGGAAGGAGATAGAATAGTTTGGGAGAGAGAAGACACACCTGACTGAACATAGCCTAAACACACAGGGTTCATGGGAAAAGAGTCCGGCTCTTGCAGGAAATGCAGATAAATGTTCAAAAACCCAAAGCTTTTCTGCAGTGTGTGTAGATTCATGTGTGTGTGTGTGTGTCTATGTATGGTGCATGTGTGTGTGTGTGTATGTGTGTGTGCGTATGGTGCGTGCGCAAGTGTGTGTGTGTGTGTGTGTCCACCTCGGCACCCGTCTGAAGATTCCCCCCGAGAGACTCCAGGGCTGGACAGAAACAGGGCTACTCAGGCACTTCAAACAAGAACCCCTCTTCTGGACTCCCATGCCACCTCGAAAATCTCAGCACCCTCCCCCCTGAACGGCACTGCCAAGGCTCACAAAATGGGTCAGGGTTATTAAGGAACACCCGTGTGCGTGTATTTTTAAACAGTCGCTTTCTCAGAACCTCAAATGCAGAAACCAGTTCACCCTCTCCCTCGCCTTAATGAGGTGAAAGGAGGAGTTTTGCTTTCTTTCACCTCTGAACCTGCAGGATCTCAAAGATGCCTCGGGGTTGCTTTGCTGCTATGTGTTTATGGAACTTAAAACTCACACTAGAATTACATGGATGGAAGAAATACGATGGCTGGAAACCTGAAAACTGATCTGAATGCTTGAATGTGAGATATGAGATATATTATAATGCTCATATAGCCTCTTCCACAAAGCACCCAGAGTTCTCATGGCAACATAAGCAGAGGAAAGCGAACGTGGGGGCTTTAGCGTCGACGCTAATAACGTTTCCTTGCGGTGCCTCTCCTGAAAAGCCTCCTCACGACACTCCTCCACACGGCCAGACCACAGACGGCTTAATAAACTGGCTGCCCAGAACGCTGCTTTCCATTGAAATGCAGTCCGACAAGAACCATTCAGAGCTGAGCTGTGGCCAGAAGCCTCCGACCAGCCCCCGGAAGACTTTTCTCCTGCTTCAAACACAGGCAGTGCTGGGCAGATGCAACCAAGACCACACTTTCATCATCATCACGCTCACTTGGCACTTTCTCCAACAGCACTTATACTGATGTACACGAACACTGTACTGACATAAAAAAAGACCTGTCAGAAAAATATATTTCTTAACACTGTAGATACGTTATTAAATGACTTCATTTAATAAATATGTATAACCCATATTTGATACGTACATAATACGCTATGCAGACTTTTGACAGAATGCAAAAATTATCCCATGAGGGCTATTTGAAAAAAGCAGTTGTACCAAAAACTGGTTACCAAGGAGCGGTCAGTCTTCGTAACAGGGCTCACAATCATTCATGCGTGAAGCCATGTCTATCTGCAGATGAGCCGCCGTTGGTTTCAAAGTGTTCACATGTGTTTCCTGCATGAGGGGGGAAACAGAGGAAGCCCTCCCCACTGGGCACTGCGCTACACCAAAATCTGCTTCAGCACAGATGCCAAGCTCCAGCCTGGGTAGACGGACGGCTGGGTTTGGACGCGTCTCCCTTTCTGTCGAGCCTTGCTGTGATCGGGAGCCAAATTCCATCGAGTAGCCAGTATATTTCACTACAGAGTCCCTATGCATTCGAGCTCGATGATAAAAAGCTCATCTTCAAGCCAACGATCGCAACCACAGTTAAAAGTCACCGCTTTTTTATCAGGTGCCGCGACTGGACGTCCCAGAGGGACACCAGATTAATTACTGGCACGTTCGTCGCAGCCAACGGAAGCGTAACTGTGTCGCACTAGCATAGGTCAGCAGTGGGTGGTTGTAGGTGCTCAGTACTGATCTGAGGTCAGCAGATACTCACATCTCAGCCATGTTGTCGGGGAGGTTGGCCGGGATGGCGGTCAGCCCTTTGCCCCGGCAGTCCACTATGTTGTTGGTGCAGGTGCACATGGCGGGACAGGAGCCGGCGGCAAGGTTACAAGACGAGGGGGAATTCTCGGAATGACCTGCAAACATTGACAGATATAAGCGTTAATGAACCAGTGCATATTCCTCCATTTCTAAAACAACTTTTGTTATTTCCAAGTCATGCCATGTATTTTAAGATCACAGTTCTTTAGAAAACTGGACAGGTCTGAAATCTCTGTACATCCAGTATGTAAAATAATCATTTTTACATACCATATGTCTTTGGATGTCGAACCATTACCATAATATTTATTCTGCTTATTTTACTGAAAACTGTAAAATGATGAATGAAATGACTAATAATATGACGTTGCTAATATATCTGCTACTTTGCCGGATCCTTTCCCTTTCCTGTTGTTCCTCTTTTCCCATTTTCATTTACGTTAACACTCGTGATGAAGTGAGGCAGAGCCACCACGTAAAAGCTCCCTGCCTCAGACGCACTGTGGGAACACAGAAGGAAGCTCCCGGTACCGCTCCTCATTAGCTGAGGGCGGTGTATGACTTTGGCTGGAAATGCCATTAGTTTTGACAAGACACTGGAAGAACGTGACTGGGCCTGTAGCCGTTTCCTTTCGTCACATGAGCTGCGCCGGTTTCCATAACAGTCGATTAAAAATATATGCCAAGTGTCTTACGGATGAGAGCAGTGAGGATCCTGACATTGAACTTGTGTGGGATGAGGGTGGATGGAGGACGTAAGAGAAGGAAACGCAAACCACGACAGAAAACACCAAGAACACGTCGCTCTGTGCTACGTTCATGAGCTCTTCAGTTCCCTCCGAGCGAAGGAAGGTCCGACTATACGTTGAACCAACATGTTAGCAAGCTTCAGTGGGAAATGAAGCAAGAATGAATATCTGATGAGATGCGGTTCATTTTGCAAAAGGCCATCGTTCCAAGTGATCCCATACGGGTTTTTAAGCTGGTTGATATTTGGTACATATCTGGTACGAAATGCAAACGTACCAACCGAATTTCAAGCTAATATCTCGCTTGAAATGAGGTCGAATGCCCCAAGGGTTTGTAATATTATCTTTGCGCGTCCAAGGACGAGTCCTGTCAAATCATCTCTGACGTGATACGCTGCATATTAAGGATGTGTTAATGCACTTCAGCAGTGTGGCTGTGCTCCACTGGGCCCTGCTGTGCCAGCCAAAGGGACACTTTCAAATATGCACATTCAGCGCTTCTCGTCGCAACCCCGTCTGAAACCAAAGATGCCGATTTGCATATGATACGAATGTCTCGCCATGTTCTTTCTCGAGGTAGCCGCGGGTATTCGATACCCAGTCGGCAGTCTAACCCAGAAAACGAATAAAACAGACTTTTAAATGGGCTAATTTGTGCTGCAATACAAAAATCTGGCTCTTTGGAGCCTTTTGGTCAATGAATATTTGATTCGTCTACCGCGTGCTCTCTCCCGGAGTTCTGGTTGGGCCGGGTGGGAGCGGTGAAGCCTGCTGGTTAATTCATAACCAGAGACACTTATCTGGCAGATGGACCGAGGGGAATAGGCGTCTGAGCGGCTTCGACACCGGGATAGTCGTAGAGTGGAGGCAGGAAAAAAGCTGCACGGATATCGCTCCCAACCTCAAACCTGAAACGGTGGGCGCCAACTCGGACACGAGGATCAGGATGAGTTCACAGAGGCACAAAAAGAAACTCGTGTTTATTTACCCATAGTCATCACCCAGGTACAGATTAACGCAAGTAAACTTCCAGACAGACACATTAACTAAGGTGGGTGCTACTGTCTGGCTCTCTCGTTCTGCATGGCAAACCGTTCTCCCTGCTGAGTCTGGTGAGATGGACCTGAACTCAACGCCAAAGGGGTGTGCAGTGAAACAGGCACCAGTTCATGGTCAATTTATCTAATTACAGCCATTCAAACACTTAACCTATCATAAAACTTTGCTTTTGGCCGGTGTGATAGATTAATAATGTCGATATGGTACCATGGAGTGAGCCAAACTTCAAAACAAAATAGGAAAAATTTAACTACACAGTGCTTTCAAGAGAAAGATAAGAACAGGCCTTTCTGGATAAAGGTCATACAGTTGGGAAAAAACTGAAATGCAAACAGTGGAAATTTGGAAGGAATCAGTAAATGCAAAATATTTTCTTTCCTTAGTCTTTCCTTTACAGCCGTGCTGTGTAACACTGTGTAAGTGCCTTGGTGTGTGTGTGTGTGTGTGTGTGTGTGTGTGTGTGTGTGAGTTTAAAGAGGAAATGTGGAGTGGACCAAGCCAGTCATCCATGAAGTCTGAAGTGATGAAGTTCTGCTAGCTTGCATCCAAACAGCACCATGTGCCACACTCACCTCTCCATCCCACTCTAAATCCCACACAGGTGTCCCAAAACACACACACACACACACACACACACACCGCCTCTCTGCAATGCAGCCAACATGCATGTGTGTGCTAACGCGTCCCTCTGTAATGATCTCTACACTGTGAGTTCATGTGCTGGTCAAGTCTCTGGTGACATGGAGTAAGCCCGTGTGTGTTTGGGAACTAAAGTTGAATATTCACTGCTTGTGTGTATAGTTTCTATTAGAACTGAAGATGTTAAATGCATGTAATTCATTTTACGAATGTTGTCTTGTTCATCGGTGCAAGTATCGGGCAAATAAGAGGGGTAAACTCTGCCAAACTGCTAAATAGACATGTTGGCCAATTCAAATCACAGAAGTTCACCATCTTTGACTAATTGGTAGCTAAATTGATAATCGTGCTTTCCAAAATCAAGTAACTTCCTTACAGGTATTAACGCATCTTGGATAAGCCTAAGACTTTTCTTATTATTCCTTATCTGAATTGCAACTCCCTTTATATAGGCTGGGCTATTTTAGTATGACTGGAATATCATAGGTCATAGAATGAATGGAACATGAATCTTTTCACTGTCAATTCAAAGCTAATGTCTTAAGTTCATCATAATTGTCTCCAACACAGTATCCATGTGGGTTTCTAACGTAGCTTAAGCATCTTATGGAGCTCACACATTACATACGATTAGAAGTCTCAGATCCACCAGGGACTTTCCTACTTCTCCATCTGCTCTGGAACGGCTAATCTTATCTATAGCTCACGGACCGTCAGCGGACAGTTCATGTCCCGTCATAGTTCATGTCCTGTCATGCTGCACAGTCTTGAGAAAATTACGAGGCATGTAAAAAGGGCTCGGCCTTTTCCTTGGCCCAGTATCCGTACTGATTCCCTGGCTCAGTTGCCGTGACGAACCATGGGTCACGGACACCAGGCCTGGTCTTGCGTAAATACACCATGCCCAGTTTGGCTGAGAGCTGTTAGAATGACTGTTACTTCACTAAAATCCCTAGAGAGCTCAAAGGAGATAGACCTGTTTTTCAAAACCCTGGGCAATCCAGTCTGTGAATGGTTCCTCTAACAAGAGACACCTGTAAAAAAAACATTCCCTTTCTACAAAAATGTTCACATTGGCTACAATGAATCTTTCTGATTCTGATTCTGAAAGTAATGCAAATGAAAGTTTGACCTTTGTGTATGACGCTTTAGTTGAAACATTTCTGGCCTAAGCCCCAATTCACGACTGACACGATTGAATCAATGATGATGGTATGTGCTAGAAAAGCCCTAACAAACAGTGGTAAAAGTTGGAATCAAACCTCCAAACAACCATTAGTTCATTTTCCAGGAGATAATAGAATGAATGCATTCTCAGGATTCTTGGGATTCTGAGGTCGGACCTCAATAGCTTGAGCAAAAGTTCAGATGAGCTGTCTGTCTTCCAGCTCCCAAAAACCATAAGCCCTGACTCAGAGCTTCTGGTGAACATCTGCTGTTATTGGTAGATGACCTTGTAGGCCAGAATGGCTCTCCTGCAGCCTCAGCATGCTGATTTGGTGATAAAACCAACGTGAGGAGGGTACCTGCACTCCCCCAGGAAACACAAACATGCCACCTGTCTCCATTAACCCACCAGAACTGGCAGTGAGTCAAGCTTATTTTACCATTGGTTTTAAGTTTTTATTCTTTTTTTTCTTTTTGATCTGGGAAAAGCAGACAAATGGAGATCTTACCAGCTGTCTCTATTGAGTATGAGTGTGTGTGGTGGCTACTAGCATAGAGTATGATGATGAAGAAATCGGAGACCATTACCTATCTTTATAAGAACAACATTTTCTTTATGAAAGGTTTTAGCTGTATTTTACCAAGAAACACAGCAAAATAAATAATAAGTTCCTGACCTGGTTACACAGGAATTGTGATCATTTCACCTGAAGCTCAGTTGAGGTAAAAGACCTGAGCAGTTCACCTAGTCTGTCAGTTATAGCAACTCAGTGGTTTATCAAGTAACATTTTGTAACACCAGTATCAAGTCATTAAATCTAGGACTCGGTGATGACATCATGTCCTGTTGAATCACAAATTAGTTACTTGAGACCAATATACTTGAGACTAACATTCAAGGAAAGCTTCAGTCACGTTAGTAATTTAACTTGTGTCGTAAACTTGAGACCAAATAACCTCATTTCCCCCTTGGCGGGAAGGCACGTATGCCAGAGTAAACGAGGACCTCCAGATGCACTCTGGGTTCAGGGTCGGCGGGTGGTTACCTGAGCAGGTGAACTCGTGCTTCTGGATCTCAGCCACATTGATCCCTCGGAGCTGTGGCGGTGAGGAGCACTGCGTGAACAGGCCAAGCATGGGCCTCTGCCGCAGCCACTGGGACAGCCAGGAGAGGAGGCAGTCACAGTTCAGGTTGTTGGAGTGCAGGCGGCTACAGAAGGAAAAGGTGAGTCATAATCAGGGGGTTGCTGCCATAGCTACTCCATTCTAGAGTCCTGTCGATGTTCTTCCTGCCTGGTATGAGAAGACACGCTGGACTCCCATGGTGTCAGAGTCTGTAAGTAGGATCATGGCCCGACCCATTTTTAGTTCTGTCTTTCCACCACAGTGTTAAGCTACACTTACAATAAGAAACATAATGTGATGTACCTACTCATAGTATACCGTTAGCAAAATGTGTGAAGTTCCAGTTTACTGAGCATTCCTCTTAATAAGACACATTCTTATCAGGATGTCCTGACATTAGAGGATGCCAAAATAAAAATTATGGTTTGGAGTTATGGGATCTCCAACTTCCAGTAATATACAGTGTGTGTTTTTTTAACCAGTGAGAACATATTTACTGAAAAAGCAGGATAATCATTTTTTCCATTCTTGTCCTCTCAACATCCATAACTCAGGGTGGAGAGAAAGCCACTAGTGCTGTCTGGATTTCATTAGCTTAAACCAATACAGTCTATTCTTTCCTCAAGACCTCATGTCTTGGTATCTTTGAGGAAAAATGCAGAACGTTCATCATATCTGTAATTGTGTCTAATGTCCTATTATGTGGAACTACTTGTATTTCCCAAATCGTAACTCCTAAAAACAACAGGGGAAGGGAGGAATTGGGTTAATGTGGGGGACAAGCAACTAGGTTCAAAATGAATCATGTGGGGTAGAGTTTTTTCCCTGTCAAATTTCAGTAAAGCACAGCCCTCTTTATTTCAACATGCTTTCACATTTGGCAAATATATTTAGACAATAGACCCGGGGGGGTGTGTGTTTTGTTCACTTGGAGTCTTCCGAAGGCCATTTGAGGAAATGGTTGCTGGCATGGTTACAGACCCCAGTGTGGCCTATGGCTGCCCACCAAGACTCCGTGGAATGACACAGTATGTGTCTTCTGGCCCAAAGCATTGTGGGATGGTGGTTTTGCTAGTTGCCGGGCTGCTTGCTGAGTAGACCAAAAAGATGGACCTCTCCAAGTAAATAAAATGTCATAAAAGCTCAAGGATTAAGGTCCAATGTGTCTCCAAAATAAGTCTTTTAATCAGTTTTTGTGGCAACAGAGCTGCCATAAAAAATGTTTCAGTGTCTGAAAATGTCTGCAATCTGTCACAGTGAAAAATATTTCCCTTGTCAGCTGGAAAGCCTGAAATGTTTGACAAAGAATGTTTAGAAATTTGAAATAGCTAAACATATATCAGTGGGTCCTGTTTTTAGTCTGTTCACATTGCCTGATTTACGAGCTAAATATTGGCTTCAAGATAAAACCGATTGGAATGCAGTTCATATTTGTCTAGGTGGGGGGGGGGGGGGGTGTTCAAAACTGTGGGTTTATGTACTTGCTCAGTTGTATATATTATAATTCACTGGAGATTTGCTTGTGGGTAAGACCCAATCATAATAATGATTCTAAAGCAGAGGCGTGTTTAAGGTTCAAAGAGCACATGTTTCAGTCCTGTGGGAAAACGGGTGACTGAATTGCATTGAAAGTGGTGACAGTTACAATCGAGTGACATTGGTTTTGTTGTGCATTTGTATACTGTATCAGTATGTGTTTGTGTGGTACTTACAAGGTCCTTAGCTTGGGCATGTGGTTGAAACTCGACACCGGTATAGCGCTAATGTTGTTGTTGTTCAGGGTTCTGCAGAACGCCAAGCAGAAGTGTCACGTTAGTCCCAGTCACTCTGTCCAAGGCTCATTCACTTTAACTGACTCAGATCCTGCAACCCAGCGTGAGCATGCCTGTTCCTCCAGCAGACGTTTTTTAAAGACTGATCTAGGGCCAGTTTTCCTTTCAATCTTTATAGCAGTGCAGGTTTAGACTAGATTGCACTAAACTGCTCAGAGGCCAGTTTGGCAGGATTTGTGTGCCCATGCTAAAAGTAGCACCTCTCCTGTCTGCCACTTCTCCACCACCTGCCCACACACCCACCCACCCACACACCCACCCACCCACACACACACAACCTGCCGTGGATGACATCCTGTGCCCCTCACACCCCCAGAGGGCTTGTAGCACCTCCCATCTATTGCAGATGGAGAGCAACCACAAGTGGGAGCCACCGTGAGTGCTGCATGGCTAATTAAACCAGGCCTGAAATGTTAAAGGTGCTCTGATATCAGAACAGCTTTATAAAACTATCCGTTTACAAGGGCTGAGAAGGCTTACGTAGGGTCATGAAATCTCACCATCTCATGTTTCATCAGAGTGTGATGGTTGCCTAATAGGAAGCTCTGTGGACCTCAACTGGAGGTCATTTAATCAGATTGCATCCTGTTTTCTGTCATTCTATACACTAAACACGTATGCACGCGCACAAGCAAACAGGCAACATCCACATGCACACCACCATGGCTAATTTCTGTAGTCATTCGGTTTGGTCAGATTAATGATGCTTGATGACGATTAAGCCTTAACTCTGTCAAAACATGGTGAACTCTGTCAAAACAGTTCACCATGTTCGCCATGTTCATGAGTTCACCAATCTTCCTTTCTCCAATTTTGTTCAGCTACTATTAGTTTTAAGAGATGCACTTCCATAATGAGATGAGGGTGATAGTGGTAAAAAGTGCATTTCAGAAAGGGTGTGTGTGTGTGTGTGTGTGTGTGAGACTTACAAAACCTCCAGGCCCCGAAGTGCACGGAAGGCTCCATCTTCGATACAGCTGATGTGATTTTTGTCTAGTTGACTGGAGTGAAAAGGAAATTTGAAAGAATTAGTTAAAATACTTAATTGTTTCAGCGGTGAATGGGGTCAATACACATAACCTGTTCCAATATGAATTACATAATGAAATTGATGAGATCACAGAACACCACACCAACTACCTCATTATTCTTGTAGTCTGTATAATAACAGTAATTCCCATAAGCAATAGATTATTATAGCTGAAAACTAAGCACACTGTCGGGTGAAATCAATACTGATTTAGTTATGAACTGTAAAGCCATTAGGATCTGTACCTATTCCCTGTGGTATTTATGATAGCTCGATTATGAATTAAGCTGCATTGACTAAGTGAATGGAGGCAATTAATTATGTATTTGCTGCCTACATGTTAGTTAAGAGGAGGCATTTGAGACTCAAGGGTGTTCAAATAGTGGATGGTAACTTTGCACTACCAGAGCTGACGTCAGTATTAAAAAGTACTGCACAAAAAAGATGTTCAACAACTACAGACAGATTCCTTGCTTGTATTTATTTACTTATTTATTCGTGTGTTTTACTTTAGTAACGTATGTTGGAGATAGGTGGCGAACTCACAGGTTGTTGATGTCTGTAGCCCCTCGGAAGGCCTTGCGAGGAATTGCTTGGATGAAGTTCTCACTCAGGTCTCTGTTAAGTCAGACAGGATGAAGCATTAATGCGAGAAACCTGGCAAACGTCCAACAAAGCAGAAAACTTTGAAACACCCGTAACAGTCCCATAACGGTTCTAATTACCGACATGTCTTTATACATCCTTGCACTACTCACACCAACACGCTCTGCCAACATCTGTGACTTGAGCATTTTGACATTTTTTTTCTTCCATGACTGAAATCTCAGTTCCAACACAAGCATGCCAAACAGCATGTGTCACTGCTCCAATGTGGGGGTCCCATTCAGAGTGAAGGGGTGATCCCATTTAGCTGCTTCCAAAAGCTATTGATGGCGCCATTTGCGAAGGGCGCTAGAGAGTGCGGACGGCGAGCGAGGTGGAGAGAGAAGAAGGGAAGAAGAGAGGGAAGCTGAAGAGGTTAATTAGCATGAGCCTTTTGTTTGGCCAATCAATGGGGAGCTCAGTACTTTCAGAGCAGGGCAGTTACCCGCCCACATGGCCTCTATGACAAACAACCGATATAAGCACTTTCCCACAGAACAATTTTTTATCTTCTTACAACCCTTTTACCCTTGAGAGATTATCAATAAAATACCAGACATTTGCAGAGAACCAAAACCTCCCTGCAATATATTAACAATGTGAAAAATGGGTAGTTCGCGTGATAAAGTAGTTTTAGAACTCGTCTTTTAATGGATATATAGATGGATTGGTTCCAGTGGCAGCCCTGTAGAAAAAGCATTACCAAAAGCATTCAGTTTAGAAAACGCTTCAGCCTCTCTTCTAATTAATTACTAATGAAGACCGCTAATGAAGACCAGGCGTTGCAAAAGTCACTGACTGAGAAACGGAAAGCCTGTTGCTACAAGCACTTTACCACCATTTACAGACACTTCTTTCCTGCACTGTACTTTGCCTGCTGCTGTAAGCCATGAATTTCCCTTGGGGGTTAATAAAGTGGCCTGTCTAACAAATCGCTGAGTGATTCTGTCTTCGCGGTAGGGCAACAATTAAAACACACAGTGAATTTCAAATATGCTTTTAAAAGGGAGAGGTTGTACTTTCAGTGTGTTATGTTTGGATATATATTGCTTATCCTTTCCATATTAACCAATGTATGTCAACAAAACAATTCCAATTCTGTAGGGGCTTAAGGGGACATGAGCAGGGGGGCTGTGGTATTGTGTATTGCAGTATGGTATTTGGGGGTAATAGAGAATACTGTAGAAGCCATGACTTGTTAAGGCTAACTACTCTATTAGATGGTGTCCTATACGAATAAATTGTAAATCTGGGCTACAGATTGAGGCCTTAGTGCAACCTGGAAAACATCCGATTATGTCAGTGACCCCCACGCTTTCCTTAGACACGTCAGGTTAACCAGCTTTCATTCAGGGGAAAAATCCATATAATCATGAATTCATGCCATTGCTGCTTATCAGCCATGCAGACATCCTTGGGCATATTTTCCCTAATAGGAGATGGAGGTTGCTGGGACTGTTGTATAGAAATAGCAATAAAAGAAGGAAAATGCTAACATTTTGTTTAGATCTTCATACAGTAATGACCTGGACTGGGTACATAACTGAAGGAAATCGACTGTTTACAGATTGAATGTAATGAGCATTGAGTTCAAAGACTGATTGTTGTTTCCACCAGTTCAGCCTGTTGGTGTTTGGGCTCCTGTAGTGTTGATAATTGCCATCGGCTTGACGTGTTTTTATAGACTTGCCTTCTTACCACATCATGGACTTTTGACTGTTAATTACCCTCCTTTTCCCCTCGTGAGAGAACAGAGAACAAAGCGGCGGCGTAGTGCTCAAAAGATCATGCGTGTCGTACATTCGTAATGCCGAGGTGAAGACCTTATGTTTGGTCAGTGTTTTGTTCATTAATATGGTGTCAGGGTGTGCAGTCTGTATGCGAGGATTCAACTGCGCAAGTGGCGTAATGAGGCTTACAATGGAGCCACTGTGCAAAAGCTAAAAAAACAAACGGCGACAAACTGACAAGACGTGTGCGCACACGGACAACCGTCGGGAAGAGGCGGAGAATGGCTGCAAATCAGCATCTTAAATCCTGTTAGCACACGTTAAGGCGATCGGTAGGCACACACAAAGCGCTGGCAGCCCACGAGCATGTTAGCTCGAGCAGATTACGCGCCGGTGTCGCGGGGGGCTAATTGCTCGTTTCACAACGAGCTAATGAGAAGGCCGAGGATGAGAAATGTGGCGTCCTGCCTCCTCGAGCAACTCTCTCTGCCCTGACACATAATAGATTATTAATTATTGAGGCAGGGCTTTGTGGAGCCTCATCAGACTCTCTTCTCTGTTGGGATTTGCAGGAGGGGGTTGTGGGTTTCCAGTGCCAGAGAATTATTCAGTTTAGCAGCTTTCCAGTTCTCAAAAACTTCGAAAGGCCAATCGTGGCATTTCTGTGGGTGACCATGATTTACTTGACATAGTTGGTGGTGGGTGTTAGGCTGAAGTCATTTATTCTTTTCAGTCTGTGTTGCAATGAAGGGCATATTAGTTGCTTCAGTGGCCACCCAAAACATCAGAGGAAGATTATAACTGTAAAAAGTAACCCCATTTATGATAAATATCCAGTTGCGAAAAGGAACACAATCAGAATTTCATAATGATTCCTGAAGAATGTGAAAATCAATCGTACGTATACTTATCTGGTAAATAGTCCAGAGCCAGATACGTGAATTGCTTCATGAATGTAAATCTGTGCTATAATGTATGATTTCTGGATCAGCAGGATGAGCTGAAGACACCACTGAGCTGAACTAAGTTACTTCTAGTTTTGAGGTTTACCTTCAACAGCCGCAGTGATTCAGGCTACCTTACACTGACCTTGCATGCTTGCTAAACCGTGAAAACCTAGCTTTGTTGTATAAACCCACTCAGCAGTGACTGGGTCTTACAAAGACCATCTTGCCTGGATACCCATATCAGGGACATGAAGACTTGTCAGGCTACAGTATTATCCAATTCTCCCTCTATATTTCACCCTCTTTCCAAAGCACCCAAACAGGTCATTTTATTTTCTGTCTGTATCCTAGATAAGATGTTTAGGTACCTGGACACTGACTCAACAATTTAGCTGTCGTGCCCAAAGGTCAAAATGGCGGTCTGTGGCAGCAGCCCAGAACAGTGAGCAAAAAAGTCGAGCAGAACTAATTGGAGCTGGAAGCTCCTATGTTGGAGTGGCAGCCCCCTGGAATCTCTGCCAGACTGGGGGCCCTCACAGCTTATCAGATCATTCCGTTCTGGAGCGCAGCAGGAGACGGCGTTACAGTCGCCGCGGCGACTGTGGCCGCGTGGCACCCCCTCCGCGTACAATAACAAGATCTCTGTAAACTCTTAATTATCCCAAGGAATTCGTCAAGGCTCCTCCCCACCTCCGGCTCAGCTCACAGAAGGAACAACCGTGTCTGTAAGGCTCGTGGATGGCTTGGCGCTTTTTTGGAAGCTGTTCTGCTCTCCCAGCTGGCCACGTGACGCTTCAGCCCCAAAATGCGAGAAAAGTTACGATCGAGTTCACCACCTGAACCCCTCCCACCACCCCCTTTTTGACATTTCAGTAAGCATATGTGGTCCCAGGGTCTCAGATAGAACCCAGTCTAATGATCGTACGTGTCAGCAATATGAGCCACAGCGCCGAACACTCGATGCCTTTGTTTCTGTCCACCTGCACCAGCTGTTTGATTGCGACTGCGTGCAAGTGGGAAGTGGGAAACAAAACTGCTCCAGGGTTACCTCACTGAGATCAGAGAGCATTGCACTCCATGATTTATCAAGACTGCAATGCCTACAGTTCATATTTTACTCCACATGACCTGGTTATGGCTTTCGCAGTTCTCTCCTTTGCAGCCTTTATGATGAGGTCAACGCACATGTTTTCTGTCATTAAGCCCAAGGTCTTTCCAAGTTCTAGGAAAGGGAACGTTAAGTGTACTTTCAAAATTTAAACTGTTTACCCTCTTCAAGTTAAATCTAAATTGTTTGAAAACTAAGAGAGTATTCTAGAAGGAATATACACAACACTTCATAAGTCTTATAAGTCTCTATGCTTTGGGACCTGGGAAACTAATTTAAACCACAGTAATGCTACTTAATCCTTCACAGGAAATACACTTAAAGGGGAAGAATTACTAAATCAACAGACTTAGAGAAAATAATACTCTAAACTACGTTTTACACAGTCACTATAACGGTTATATGTTGTCATAATTACAGCACGTTTTTGCAAGCTGTACTTAATTGTCTCATTTCAAAATTGTAAAAGAACCCTGAGCAAGAAGGTAAGTTGATGCACTTCATTAAGCGCATTACATTACTTATCCTATTTTTGTCTTCATTTCCTCCTTTATTGTCCCGGATATTTTTTAACACTGGGGTGGCTCTAGAAGGCCGTCTACGTTATGAATCAGTAACTTGTATGAGGCTAATTCACAGAGCTAGCAGCAACATGGCCGTCCTCCAACTAGTAACTACAGACGTACAGAAGTCTGGGCAGAGTCATCAGAATAGATTTAGTTCTTTCAGAGTGTCACAACACCAGTTTAAAAGCTTGCTGTTGTCGTAAATGAATCAGAAAGCACAAAATGTCTCCATGTGGTGCTTAAAGGATGTAATATGAAGCTGTTATCTGAATAAGTCAAGCCAGGTGCCTGAAAATACATTTTTTGCCTTGTCTACCAAATCCTTTAAAAACAAAGACATGTAGAATGGTATACACTCAGCTTACCAAAAACTGTTTTGCTAGGGTTAAAGTTAGAGTAAGGGTTAAAGTTAGGGTTAGGGATAGAGCTAGGGTTCTTCTCAAGGTTTAATCCTCATTCATCCTTGATGTTACTTTTGCATTGCTCACATGGGGCTTTGCCCAAGATGTTTGTAACCATATAAATGCATTATTCTTTGATTTGATTTGAATTTTAATCTCAAGGCTCAGGTAAAAATCTTGACATGGATTTGCTTTTAGCTATGCAAGTGGTGCGACAGGTCTCTTTAATATGGGCCCGAAACAAGAGTTCCTCTGGTGTGTAATCTAGACACATTTACTTTCTCACAGAGCAAAAGGGAATGACCTCTGGTGAAAACCAAGACCTTCATGCCTATTGTGTCTGGAAGTCATGACCCAGTCACACTGCTTTAGGGCTTGGTACGCTTCACCAATAATCTCCCTGTGGTCACGTTCCATTAGTCTACTTACTACACTTTCTGTCTGCAAAGCTCTTTATCTTTCGCTCTCTCTTTCTCTGTCTCTTTCTCTCTCCCTCTCTCTCTCCACACCTGCTTCTCTCCATCTCCTTTGTCAAATGGGAACAAATAACCCAGTTATCTCAGGAAAAGCCCTGCAATTTAGCCCCATTTCAGAGGTGTTCTCGTGTGCCATTAGCAGTACTTTAAGTTGATATAAAAGCATCAGATGCTTTTAGAGGCCTTGAAGTGTCTTACAAATGGAGATCTCCACAGAACTGTCTACTGCCTAAATCAAATACCAATGCCCACTTGTCTATTGTGTATTTGTGTGTGTGTGTGTGTGTGTGTGTGTGTGGTCCAAGCAGTACATAGAGAGCTTTTTTTACATCTGGGCTGAATGCCTGCATAAGACAAGCGGCAGCAAAATGGCTACATATGATGAATGGAATGGATAAAGTCTGAGAAAGAGCTTGAGAAAAAGAGACGGACGGAAAGTGCTGCTCTGAACACACGTGGTACCACAGTCAATGCATGACACTCTGACTGAGGCGATCAAGCATAATGGAAAGAGAAGAAGAGAAGAAGAAGAAGAGAGCAAGAAAGACAAAGGGATGGAGAGATAGAGAGAATTAGTTGTCATTTACTTTTTTGATCAAGGTATATTCATGGCTGTGACTGCAGTTCGAACACAGAGGCTGGTAATTAGACTATTAGTAACTCATTACTGCCCTAAATGAGGTGTAGAATCTGTTGTTAACAGCATGACAGGGTTCACCAGACATGTACAATCCCCCCCTTTGCTTACAGAACTCACAAATGTATATAAACAAATGAGTACAAAAGTGCACACTGGGACCTACATAGCTGACATTAGGAAATTTGACTAGATGGGAAAATTACATAGTAATAATAGCTCTGACTGTGATTGGGGGGGGGGGTGTCAAATGCAGCCAGGACTAGCACTGCTGGGTTTAGCTATTGCCAGCTGTAACACAAGCACCTCAGTTCAGGAATGTCAAGGTGTTTAGCTGATGAGTTGAAGCAGGCCTGCTCCAGTCAGGAAGGCACCACACTACACAATGCTCTGGCTCTGAAAACGAGAGAACAGTGAAGCCGTTTCCAGCTGGTGTCGAAGCTCAGCACAGCTCTGGTGGCTGAAACATCCAGAATCAAACTGGGTTATCGAGTCAAATCGTGTGTGGAAGTTCAAGGGAAACAACACGTCCTGCAAAACGATGACTGGGGGAACCTCTAGGTGTTTTAGGAGGATCGCTAGTGTTAGAAAGACCATGAGGTAAAGTTGAGGCCAAATTCTTAGGCTTTGGGGAAGAGATAATCTCTTAAATCAATAGGTGGAAAAAAGAGAGTGGATGAGAAAAAAGGAGGAAGGCACGGATTTATTATTATTTAATTTATAATGCTGGGAATCAGACGGAAGGTGGAAAACATCCGTTCCAACTGTGAATCTCTCTTGGAATTGATAAATACCTCAACAATTTGACACCAGACCTTTCCAACGCACTGCCTGCTCCCTATTAACGAGCCAATAAGAATTGTGGAAGGCGCCGCACGCTATCCGTCTTCGCGCATGGCGGCAGATCGGCACCCTTGGCGGCCCTCGTGAAGTCGGCCTGCCCAAAAACCCAAAGCACCCCGGCACGACAAATCACAGCATGCTGCTTCCCCACAGCATCTCTCCGGAGAAGGGGGAAGTGGTTAAGGTAGCAGGGTGGAGACGAAATGCAGAGAGGGGCAAGAATGTCGAGGCCAGGGTGTTGAGGAGCGATCGGGCGGAAGGAGAGGAGTAGATGACGTCATGCCAGGAGCCCGGCAAGATGAAAAGACGGAGGAGGTGTTAAAAGCGAGGGATTAAGGGAAAGGAAATGAAAGAGAGAGAGAGAGAGAGAGAGGAAGAGACAGGGGGTTAGCAGTCGTATGAAGCAGAGAGAGCTCGATCATTGCTCGATGGCCTCAAGGTTTTTTGGGTGGCCGCCAAGACACAGGATGGGTTCGTGTGGCAGCCCTAGGTCTCAAGCGTGGATGTGTGTGTGGTCTACAAAACCTCAAAGCCAGACTCCTACGCTCCTCGTGAATTAGGTGTGTGCGTCGTCTACACACGCCACTCACGATTCTCTCCACCGTGTAGACCCAGACTCTTCAATCATGGTCTGTTATCTCCAGAGACCAGCAAATAGTACTACCGCCTCAGCAACTAGTCTTTCATCGAGTCTCTGCCGTTAGTCCATGACTGCTGAGGGACGTCCCCCACAACGCTACATAGTCCCTCACAGGATGGAAACACAGGCCTCTACAGATGGTCCTCATTTACTTATCTCATCCCTCTTCCATTTAAACCCACCACTAAGCACAGAGAAACACTCTTTAAAGGGGGCAGCGTTTAGATTAAATGAATGCAAGCAATAAGGCTAGACTTCCTTAAATCTCCTCCTTCAAATTGTTTTTCACACCGTCTCGGCTTTCTTTTTCGCTGAACTCGTCACTGGAAAAGCTAATTTCTGTCATGGAAAGAGAGCCAGTGGGGTCAGTTAGCATTACCTTCTGGGTAAATGCTAGCCAGTCCCCACTTCCATGCCTTATTAGTGTCTGAAGTGCTTGCTTCACAGCAGATACTATCCTGCTGTTGGTGAACTGCTACATGCCATGTTATAATACAGATTCTCTATAGGATATTTTATGAAAAGGTCTGTTCCTCTTTAAAATCACTAGACTAGACTGCAATCAAGATTTGAATGAACTATGAAGTAAAGTATCAGCATGATTTACATGATTTGTGAATGAGCAAAGAATAAATTTAACAACTAGAAACTAGACTATTGAGTTTCACCTCAAGCAGTTCTTTGAAATAACTCTGCCAGTGCCTTTGGGCACACAGCTCTGTCAACATAGGAAAACTTCCTATGTCAATATATGCTCTATGTTTCCAAACTAGTGGAGAGCTCAGGCTTTTGATACCAGTAATGCATGCACATTTCCATGTCTTCGCAGGCCAGCTCGACTTGTTTTATTTATTTGAAGTTGTGAGCAGTCAGCAGGAAAGACCTCGTTAGGCTGAATTATCTCGATTTGGCCAAGAGCCGGGGTCAGGGGTGCAGGGTGGAGGGAGCGTTGATCACATGACCCTCAGCATCGCTTCTTTTTGAGTAAACTCCACATTCCACGCACATGTACCAAGGTTACTTGGTGAAAAATGACTAGCGCAGGCCTCATAAATACAGGGTTAGCCATTTACGGGGTTTGCTCCCTGGAATCTAATAGAAACTACAGCAAGCGTCACACACCAATCATCTTTTACATACATGCTGCCGAGATGCGATTTGTTCCCTGGTAGTATATGGTTGTTCTCTCAAACCTTACTGCCCAGATAATTGAGCTTCTGCTTAAAACACCCCACTCATATGGATGTCTCCCTGAATCTATTGGCTCAGTTAGCAAATCTCAGTGGCACAAGACCCTTTAAATACACCCAGTCTGCTAAAAGCTGAAAAGCAGATATTGGCAGTCTGGAGGAAGACTCAGAAGACAAAGGGAATCGACTAAGCTTAAGTTGCAGTGATTGATTGAGTTGCCAAGTGGTTGGAGGCCGATCGATCCATGCGTGTACATATATACAGGGCCAATGTGCAGAGGTGTTCGATACCATCCAGAATAAGGGCCGAACAAGAGATGGAGAAATTCTACATCCAAAATGAAAGATGTAACCGTAGCGCGAGCTAATAGTCCGTTACTCCATTAAAGCACTTTAGCGCTTGGCCGGCCGGACCATCTCCAATTTGCGACAACACAGTGCAGCCAACAAACATTTAAGTGAATTGGACTGAAAGTGAATGGCATCAGCGTTTCTGTAGAACATCCAGCACTTTTGTCCTACTTCGAGAACAGTTATCCAAAATAAGCGGAACAGCTCTACCTGAAAGTGGGTTTGGTCAATTAAAAGTCGATATGGTTTTCGGTTTCTTAATAGTGACCAGATGCTGGGAGAATGATACACATTATTACCTTGAAAAGGGGAACAGATCTCATGGATGGATCCTACCCCAATCCTTTGGATCTCGGTCTCTGAGCCACAAGCAGTCAGCACAGGATACCAGCCGTAACCACATTAGCAGAAGCCCTGCCAATCAGCATAACTCTGCAAACAGCTGTTAGACACGGCCCAATGCAACACGTAAAGCCCCTGTGCATGGCCAGGCAATTTAGCGGCTCAAATAAGTGTGCGAAACGGCATCTGCCCCTGAGGAGACGACCCCTCGGTCATCACATCACCTATACAGACTCTCGTAATTCTGTTCCACATCATGTTTTTTTTTTTAGCTAAACACGGCAAACAAAAGGATGAACACAATGGTTTTGTCCATCAATTAACTGCATTCTTACTGGTAAGTTTATGCTTTGCTGTGGAGGAGCCTGGCCCACTTTGGAGGAGGGATGATGGGGTGCCATTCAGGCCAAGAAAGTGAACCGATTGGTTAAGACTTTCATTCCAGGAAGAGCCACAAAGGAGCCCTGCAGCCACAAGGAAAGGGGACTGGCCCCTTCCCTGAGAATCATCTTCAGCATACAAACCACCCCACAGAGACACAGTCCTACTAGTCCCGCTTCACGACGCACAGATGATGTGTGCAGCGCTCCATTGTGACGTCCGACCCCTCGATCTCTTTATTGATTTTGGCATAATCAAGTCCCGGGGTTGTGGCGGTTAGCCGCGGACAATCAATCGCGAGGCCTTGGACTGAAGAAAGAAAGAAAGAAAGAAAAAACCCAGACCGTCCAAGGGTTCAGAGAGCGCTCATTACTGCGGCCTTGTTCGAGGCCAAGTGACGCCCGCCTTTTGTGTTCCACTCCAGTCGCTGTGGTATGGGCAGACTTTGGCCAGACAAAAGAAGCCGGAGGGCAATCACTGCATTGCCCCTCACTCCCACCCCCACCCCACCACCCCACCTTCTTGCTCTGTTCTGTCAGAGCCTTGACTGCTGGCCTTTCACAACCAGTCTCCTCCTTTGTCTGTCTTTCACCACTCTCTCCCTCTCAGGCGCTCTATCCTTCTGACGGCATCAGACAGCCGTCTCTGCACCATCGGAATCTCCCAGTCAACCCTGGACGCGGGAAAAGTGCCCAGCAAAAATCACCCTCGACAGTCACGCGAGGTCCTCGTCGGATCAAGTTAACAGTGCGACGTTCCCGTCAGAATCGCTCATCCACTGGCGCGCAGAGATCACAGTGCTTCAAAGACAAGGAATTGATTGTTGGGTCGACTCATCCCTCTTTCCCAGTGGAACCAGTGGAACCGTGCAGACGCACACCCCTCCAAAACTGCTGTGTTCTTCTCCCTCACCTCTACCACCATAATAATTCCTCCCTTCCTCCTCGTGTCCCGAAGCGTGACCTCCTCTTCCCCTCCCGTCCACCGTGACCTCCTCCTGTTATGATGGAGGGCGATAATATGGATTATGTGTGTGGGCTGGTGAGACTGTCGCTCCTCAGGTATGCAGACAGGAGACAGGAGGACGCATGCTGATATAAATAAGAGTAAAAAACAATAAAGATATCGTGCCCGGGGCCCATCATACTGCGACAACATCTATAAATCACATACACGCCCACCTCAAAGGAACCGTGTTTCTGCTATCTCTACAGTGCACATGCTCTCACCAAAGCAACACACACACACACACACCACATGAGTGATGAGACAACTGCATTGTGTTTTAGAGAGAACTGATCAATCCTTACCTCCATTTGTCAGACTTATCAGGGGGCAGCAAATATCTGACCATCCACAGCCTGGGTCAAAGCAATTGTATGCTCGACACGCACAGACTCAATCACTCACCAGCTCAATCCCTCACCGGCTCATGATGGCTGTCGTGCACATGAGGAGAAACAGAAGCTCTGCTCATCTAAGGTCAGTTTGGGCTTCTTCCGCAGCGATCTCAGCTGCTACTATGCATCAAGGCAAATGTGAACCTGAAACTGCAGCTCTGCTGAGCTTTGGAACTGCAGTGTCTCCGGCATGGAGACCCAAAACGCGGTGACGGCTCATTGCAAGTCAATATGGGAACGAGTGCAGGACCAACCGTGACTCAGTTCCTAGAGGGAGAGTTGCGGCGGATGATTTAGACGTAAGCATTCCCACTTCCTGCGTCTCGCGCGTTTCATCACGTGTACATCTGCACCAAAACGCTTAGTATGTTAGAGGCTGTCATTTAAACAAGACAGAGGTGAACCGAGAGAGATAGAGAGAGTGTGTGTCACTGTTTAAGCGTTCGCGTTTCTGCAGACTACAGGACACACCCCCTTGTTAAATTACTTTCACACATCGCAGTGACATGTTATGGGAAAGACCAAGGTACACGTGCAAATGGAGGCTGTCGATTCCTGCTGTGAGTCTGCCTCAGAAAACTGACACAACCTCCATGTTCAGGACTAGTTCTGTCAGCAACACACTGCACGTGACACACTGACATACTGTACCAAATGCAGCAGACATGGTCTCACTATAGACATCAGCCCTTAGTATTGTACATTAACCCTAATTTTAAACATGGAGCACCTCACAAATATGCAAAGAACAGCCAGAAGCCTCTCACAGGGTAAAATACTCTATTATTGTAGTGACAAATCATTATATAATTGGCGGTTGTTTACATTTTTGGCAGCTGTGTTTCCGGGGTTGCGAGACACTGCGGGGGACAGCAGTACGTCCCATGTCCCGAGTGTGTGCACGTGTGAAACCAGGACACGGACTCATGTCCACAACAGACGGCCCCTCTGTAATGGCTCAATTCGTCCTAGTTAACAATGAGAATGAGCTTATTCACATGGATTGTGTGAGACGAAGTTAACTTTGCTCTTTCCCAAAGGTGGGGGGGGGGTGACATTTGACTAACGAGGCTAAAATACAGCTGTGGCATATTCATGCCTATCCCGGGGAGACGGAGAAAGTCTTCCCAGGAAGGAGTGCGGGCCATTCTCAGAGTGTTGTGATACAGAAGTCTGGAAGCTCTCCTGCCCAGCGATGGTTCCCTTCCAGAGGTGCCTCCAGTCAAATTGCTGAGGTTGAGGTTGCTAGGAGACCAAAGGTACCCAGCTGGAAGTGTGACTAAGCTGTTGGGTGGAGCGTGGGTGCGTCTGTGTGTGTGTGTGTGTGTGTGTGTGTGTGCTGATATGAGTCTGTGTGTATGCTTTTGTGTGTCTTTGTGTGCTGTTATCTGTCTGTGTGGGCTGATGTGTGTCTCTGTGCGCTGCTGTGTGCACTGGTGTGTGTCTGTGTATCTGTGTGTGCTGTTATGTGTCTCTGTGTGCTGGTGTGTGTCTGTGTGTGCTAGTGTGTGTCTGTGTGTGCTAGTGTGTGTCTGTGTGCGCTAGTGTGCGTCTGTGTGCGCTAGTGTGCGTCTGTGTGCGCTGACGTGTGTCTGTGTGCGCTGACGTGTGTGCTGACGTGTGTCTGTGTGTGCTGACGTGTGTCTGTGTGTGCTGACGTGTGTCTGTGTGTGCTGGTCTGTGTCTGTGTGTGCTGGTGTGTGTGTGTGTGTGTGTGTGTGCTGATGTGTGTCTGTGTGTGCTGATGTGTGTCTGTGTGTGCTGATGTGTGTCTGTGTGTGCTGATGTGTGTCTGTGTGTGCTGGTGTGTGTCTGTGTGTGCTGACGTGTGTCTGTGTGTGCTGGTCTGTGTGTGCTGGTCTGTGTGTGCTGGTCTGTGTGTGCTGGTCTGTGTGTGCTGGTCTGTGTGTGCTGGTCTGTGTCTGTGTGTGCTGATGTGTGTGTGTGCTGACGTGTGTCTGTGTGTGCTGACGTGTGTCTGTGTGTGCTGACGTGTGTCTGTGTGTGCTGACGTGTGTCTGTGTGTGCTGGTCTGTGTCTGTGTGTGCTGGTGTGTGTGTGTGCTGATGTGTGTGTGTGTGCTGATGTGTGTCTGTGTGTGCTGGTGTGTGTGTGTGTGTGTGTGTGTGTGCTGGTCTGTGTGTGCTGGTCTGTGTCTGTGTGTGCTGGTGTGTGTGTGTGCTGATGTGTGTGTGTGCTGATGTGTGTCTGTGTGTGCTGACGTGTGTCTGTGTGTGCTGGTGTGTGTGTGTGCTGATGTGTGTGTGTGCTGATGTGTGTGTGTGTGTGCTGGTGTGTGTGTGTGTGTGTGTGTGTGCTGGTCTGTGTCTGTATGTGCTGGTGTGCTAAAAAGAACAATAGAGGTCCCAGCTGTGGCGCAGTGGGAACAAGATAAGGTCCAGGGAACTAGGGACAAGGGGACAATAGAGAAGGCAGGACACAATGTCCAACCTCATATTTACTCTGCTCTTCAGAGGTCATACATCCCCCCTCTCCCTCTTTCTCCTTCTATCTTTCTCTCCCTCTCTTTCTCCCTCTCTTCCTCTGTCTCTCTGGCCCTGCCCCAGTGCCCTCCGTCATCACCGTCTCGCCGAGACGATGAGGGCGAGAAAGGCAAACTTCCCCTGCGGACAAACAGAACCTCCTCTTTCAGCAAGAAGGAGGTCAGGATCTGCTCCTCTCCTTGATATACGGCGTGTTTGCGTTGAGCAATGCTTCATTTAAAGAAGGAGAGAGAGAGAGAGAGAGAAAACATACCAACGCAACAATGCATGAGACGACCAAAAGTGAAAGGAACAAAGAAATCAATCAAACCTGGACGTGTGGAGCACCCGGTAGCCCAGGCAACCATAAGCCGTGAATATTCATAAATACGTCATTTAGACACACGGGCTGAATGAATTGGAGAGAGGATATTAAAACTAGGAGAATTTACCGAAAGCCAACGCTGCTAGTTCCCAGTCTGCTCCGCCCCATCCTACTGTCCAAGCATCCGCAGTCAGGGTCTTATTAGGTCTGGCTTGTCATAAGGCCTTTGACACAGAGCAGGGCCTTAACAGTCTTCCCTCCTTCCACTGTGGGAATGCACTGTGCCGATCTGTTCTGCTGCTAAGGAACTACACAAGCTGCGCTTGGGTTGCTAGGGAAGCTTTATCCTGCGGACTGACCGTTACCCGAACCCTGTCTTCTCTCGTCTTCACACACACGCTCTCCCCGCATGCCAATATAATAATCACACCTTTTCCTTCCATCCTTCTGGCTAGGAATTCCACAGTCGGGCTTTCTATTAACAAAAGAGGAAGAGTGAGTGATGAAAACTCAGAGCAGGGGAAGCGCTTTGAAGTCTGACTCAGGAAGGAGGGGCGCGCCATAGAGACAGCGCTAATTAAGATCGCCGAGGGCGTTCCAAAGCACAGGGATGTGCTCGCCACCCCAGACCCGCTGGAGGCCGGTCAAAGCCGCGCTGAGCGAACGTCGTACCGACGCGCGGGAGACACGAGGTGTCTGTCAGCGGAGTGGCTAAAATGCCAGAAAGTGTTTGTGGAAGTGAGGAAAGACAGAGGTGCTAGCTTCTTCTTAATTGACTCGATCGTCGCCACCCGCCCGCCCTTAACTCATTTCCGAGATCATTACGCAGGTTTTCTTTTTAGTGGCTCAGGGCTGAGGGGTGTGGGGTGTCGGAAGTGACAGTTGAAAAGAATCAGGGTCGCCGTGGGTTAATGACCTCCGGGGGGCTGTGGCGGCCGGAGGTGTGAATCCGGAGCCCCGGGGCCCTGAGCTAGCTCCCCTGCTTTGGCAGCGTGGGGCGCAGTCCCCCCACTGCGACGCCTGCTGTCCCTGTAGACTCGGAAGGATCCATCAGGAGGAGGACAGAGGTAATGAAGCTTAGTGTCGCAAATATGCTGCCTTCAGCAGTCCTCTGTCTCAACATGGGGCTGGAAGGAAAATGGGGGTTAGAAGGTCCACGGTTCTTCAGATTTGAAAAAATCTTTGTGCTTCTTGTTATGAGGTTTTTCTCTGTCACAACACCACATGCCCAAAAAGGATCCACCCCAAAATATAAGACTATTAAGGTATTAAATCTGTACGAGTCCTCCAGTATTTCTTCAAAAGTTTAACAATATTTAATAGAACATTTAGTCATTATTCATATTCACTCTCTGGATATAAGGTCTGCAAAGGCAGAAAACAGGTGTAGTGTGACACCTCCTCCGTGGTAGACACAGGCCTATGGGATTAACAAAACTTACATTTACTGCAATTTGCAGATGCTCTTGTCCAGAGTGACTTGTAAGAGATCTTTGTTTTCTCTGTGGTTTATCCTTCTGCTAGCAGAACTAGGCCAGAGACCAAGGACACCATCAAGCCAGAACCTAATGAGACAGGGACTTTGTGGACAGGGACACTTCCTACAAAACAATATGTGTGTTACGTCCCAGTGTGAACCGACACACACACGCACACGCGCGCACACACACACACACACACACACACACACACACACACACACACACACACACACCCTTCATGTGCTTCTTCAAATGTGAATCTTGAGCTTCGGGTAAGAACAGAAAACGTTAAAGAAACTTTGGAAGACAAAGTAACCTTGAGGTTGTTTGGAGCTACACAACACATGTCACTCTTTACAATGATGTCACTCTTTACATGTCTATTCTTATAAGAACAGGAATTGGCTTTTTGGTGCCACAGTTAAAATAGCCAACCACAGATATGGAGTATTATGAAAAGTGCGTGCCAAAATATGACCTCTCACACCACAAACTCACTCCAAAGCAACAGCCCTTCATAACACACTCAAATCCAAGATAAATCAAATACCTCAACACAATAGGAAATAAGTTAAAGTGGGGAATAAATTAGTTCATTCATTAGTTCATTCATTAACATACTTATATTGTACCCGGTGGCAGTATAATTGGGAAGTATTTATGAAAAAGCAAACAAAAAGGGCGTGAATAAAACATTATGTGTCGTTTAATTAAAGGGGGCGTTTGCTTCCCTGGGCCAAACCAGCCAATCAGCAGCTCTGGGCCAGTGAGGGTGACCTCACACAGTGGGCCTATGTCATGAAGCAGAAGAATTTCAGAATACTTTGATTTATGAGGCGACAGAAGCATTCATGTCAAATGTGGACTGCACACCCACAATTAAAACAAAAGGGAAAAATGCCGAGCAGGAGATGCAGGCAGACTGAAAATAGGCTGGTTGGGATGAGAGCCATCAGTTTTGCAAGCACCTCATTAAAATTTCTCTCGATGTGGAGAATTCGTTACCCAGCGAGGCCAGCAAAAATGGACAAAGGCATATATATATATATATATATATATATATATATATATATATATATATATATTTTTTTTTTCCCCTCATCAAAACCAAGTCCCTTCCCCCCACTCTCCTCACACTGTGTTGTTCAGCATTCATCTTGCCTGGGTAGATCCCGACCAGCCCGACTGGCTCCTTTAACTGTCAATAGATCGATAGCCCCCACCAATCAGTCAGGTCCTGCATGTTCCTGGGTATTTGTGCATGTGCATAAGCATGGGGGGGAATATGCATGCGTGTGTGGGGGCTCCGCGGACATGAAGCGGCTCATTTCATGGTCCGGACGGCTCGATTGGATGCCGACTTCACGTGACACGGGGCAGCATGGGGGTGGGGGGGCGTGAGTCGCGTGTCACCATGCAGAGCTGGCACATGCTGGGGCACCAACTGCCAGAGCAGGGGGGCATGAAATTAAAGCCCAGGACTGGAGAGCAGAGCCTGGGGGAGTTTGGATAGAGTGGGGGGGGGGGGGGGGGGGGATGCAGGGGGAGCCAGGAGACAAAGACTAATAAAGATACAAAGCCTCAAACCATTGGGGCTCATGAAGGCACAAAGCTGTGAAATGAGAGCCTCCTGAAACGCTGTAATGCTCTGAATATCAGTGCTTACTGACTACTAGCGCTTCCCTTAAAAAAAGAAAAAAAAAAAAATGAAGCAAAAAAAAAAAAACCTTTGCGGACATTCTGACATCATCATCGACTCAAAGGGGATTAGAGCTAATAAGGAAAAGAGAGGGCTTTGACCAGAGAATGGCGCTGGGTCCGCGGCGCAGATGGTAAAGTGAGAACGGCGCGGGAGTCGGAACGCGCGCTGCGCTGTGCGGACAGCTGCATCCATGTTTAAGTTTGGCTTTAACTGCGCAGACGTTCCCAGCCGTTCCCACGAGGACAGGCATCTTACTCTTGCTCCAACATTTGGGACTTGTTTTCTTTATGATCCCCCCCCCCCCCCCCCCCCACACACACACACACCCTACACAACCCCAGACACAGTATCCTAGATCTCCTTTCTTTGAAAGCCTTGCAGGTCTACTAAATCTTCCAGACCAGGGCAGGGATTTAGAGTGCTCGGCCACGCCAGGGGTCACTCAACCCCAGCGGAAGCAGCGATGCAAATCCCTGGTGGGGGGACAGCCACGGGGACCAGCAGCCGACCTGGAGGACATGGAGAGGACAGACAATGGTTTAGGGAGGACAGAAGGTTAGGGGATGGTCATGTAAGGGGGACCTCCAGACCATAAAGTCCAACCTAATTGAACATCCTCTTGCCGCTAGGCCCCAGAGCCTTGAGGGGAATATCTATTTTTCCAGCCGTGACATTTACAGCCCCACAGCTCAGTGAGCAGTGCTGCTTCGCACCCCCCTCCCCACTGGAAGCTCAACGCTGCCCTGTGGTTGGGAAGTGTTTATAGAGAAAATAGTGAAACCTAGGAAGCACTGAACACTCCACTGTGACTCGGCTGTGGACGGCAACCCCCCCCCCCCTCCCCCCCCCATCTCCTTGCAGTCCGCTACCCACCCTCCACCCTGACCTCCCCCTCTACACTGATCCCCCCTTTCCCTCCTTCTGACTTTCCCCAGGCAAACACACAGAGGGCCCTGGATGACCGATCCATCTCGGGGTCACTGACACGGATGGGAATGACATTTCGCCCAGAGGCCAAGAGGTGAGGGGATAAGTACACAGGCCGCCGCCTCCCTTTCACCACAGCTGCTCACGAGGCCACGCCTCCCGCATCCTGTGGTGAGAAACACCGTCCGTGTGTTCCGGGCACTGTGGTGGAAGAACTACCTGCCGGCTGGATCGTGATAATTTCAAAATCTGGAAACGGTAACGGCTGGCAAGCACAGACGTGTCGCGTCGAACAAAAGGCAAAAGAGATCGTCAAGGGGGGGGGGGGCGGTTGGGGGGCGGAAATGGAGCTTAAGGAGCAGTGTCAGAGGGCGGGGGCCAGGGTGGGTTTGGGGGTGGTAGGGACACGTCAAGGAACATGAGTGACAAGCAAGTCAGGAATGCCTTTGTTAGCCTGGGCTAATATTTGTGCATGGATTTCGCTCACACCCCCCCCCCCCCCCCCCACCCTCTCTCTCTTTTTGACGTTCAGTGTTTGCCAAAGGGAATGAAAAGGCAGATAGCTGATGGGTAACCTAGCAGCATGGGACCAGTAGTGGTGGTTGTGGTGGGGGGGGGGGGGGGGGGGGGGGGGGGGGGGTAAAAAGGAATGGAGAAGACTCAGAGAATTTGTTTATTACTGCAGGTTTATTAGTGCGGGTCACCCTGTCATTTCTATCCTGTCACAAAGAGGGAAGTCACTTACACACACACACACTCCCTCTCTCTCTCTCATGACTGTGCTTCACTGAATACATGCAACAAATCCAAAAGAATGTACAACATGTCAGGGCGCACAAATTCCAGTAAAAATTCCAACCGGCCGACTACCAATTCCTTACGTGCCTTTGTTTCTTGTGTTAGCGCTAATTTGCTCCCTGAAAAGCAGCCGCAGTCCTCCCCTGACCTTGCATCCAACTTCTGAGCCCGTGTTTAATAGAGGGAAGGCGGCGGCAACACCTCCGCCCGCAGAGTCGCGTGGTTACGCTCGGTTGCTAGTCACCGTCATTCGTGCCGGCCTTGACACTTAGCGCTAACGTACCGAGAGACAATGAGGTCGGGGCGCTCTACGTTTTAACGCCAATTACCTGAACATCCAAGAGCATCTCTGGGCCCTGAACTTCAGTCGTGGTCATTAAAGTCGCCGACAGAAGCGGGAAAAGGCTCTGGGTTTCACACTTTGTTTTATGTTGTTTCCCCTTTAATGAGAGAGAACAGCATGGAGGTGGTGGCTACGTTTCTTACCCTAGAACAATAAACAAGTTGTTTATTTCCACTATGAGCCAGGAGACATGGGTGTTTACACGGCGGTAAAAGCTACAGCCAATTAAGAAACTTGTGGTTGTTTGAAATTTGCCTCTGATATTTAGCAAGGAGCTTTATGTTCAAACAAGTGGTGCTTTGCTACTACTTTAATGGATGACCATGTTTAAATCTGTTTGATTTCAACTTCATCCATTTGCACTGGAGGCCTTGTTCTTCTGGAAGTACCATCCTTAGAAGAACCAAACAACCCTATTCTTCTGACCTCCAGCTGTTCCAAATTAGCCCAAACCTAAACAGCTTTGCCATGCCCCAAAAAACCCAGAATGCTGCTCGTCCGAGAAACTGTGATGAACACGAGCCTTGCCTGAACACTTCTTGTCTAATGATGCAGTTTCCTTTTTTTCGACCTGACCATTTGCATTCGAAACCTTTTTGATTAAGCAGGACTCATAAGGCCTAAGAAAGTGATTTCAACCCTTTGAGTGACGCCAGAATCCCAGACTTGGCACGCCCTTGTGTCTCACCGGAGCCCAGCAAGGAGACACCCGATCGAGGCCCATGGGCCACACTGTATACTGGCGTTTACCACTGGGCTTCCGCCACTGGTTTCTCTGTCCACCTTTATCACTCTGCTCTCTCCTCTGGCCTGTGTTAGCTCGTTAACCTGGGGAGGGGCGAAGAGGCAGACTCTGGGTCTGGAGCATCTCGTCTTTGGATCAGGTCTCCAGCACTCGAGCCCTGCCAAATCGGAGCAGCGGATCCCCTTTCTCTTCTCCATCTCTTCCTGCATTCCATTGCATCGTTACTCTCTGAGCCCAACTGTAAATATTTAAGGAGATGGTTCCTCCGCCTGTAATTAAAATGCGGCATCTTGCCAGCTGGGCTTCCCAAGGCTGAAGTACTGGGGAAGCCGTTGGGGACCATGGCGTCTCGTGAACCGTGGGCCATTAGAACTCTCTCTCTCTTTCTCTTTCACGCACCCCCACGAAGAAAGGTGCCATCAATCCAGGCAAATGTTTGTGGAAGGAAAAAAGTGTAGATACTTAGCTTAGTTCACAGACATTGCACCATTCTTCTCCCAGCGACGGGAACTAGGTACGCTGACTCATAGAGTAAACGTACTCTGAGTGGAGGAGGAGAAACGTGACCACTCTGGCTCCAGGGGGTCGACAGCTTTTTGCCATCTCCTTGACACGTGCCGTCGGGAGCAAGCAGGAAACCCTCATACCCGCTCTCTGCGCATCCTCCCTCCCTACCAACAGCTGAAACGATGCCGGGAAGACATGGGACAAATTCACCGGTTCGGCCAAAGAGAAAGCTTGACCAGGGCAGCCTTAAATCGAGGCCCCCGCTCCGATTTCAAGCGTCGGTTATTTCTCTGAATGGATCCTCTTCTGCTGTGCTGTGCAGATGAGCTTTTGAGTGACAGAGGCACCAGTGTTTATTTGGCAACGCCCCAGTGATCAACCTCATTCCCGCCTCTCTGTATCACTGCCCCCTCGTTGACAACGTGCTTTGTCACACCATGCGGAATCAGGAACAAAGAAATGGAGGCGCTTGAATTTCTATAAAGCGACTGCTAGGAATATATTATCCAACCTCTCCCTTTAAAATGGGAGCAGAGAAAAAATAATAATTTGCACAGAATGGAATGAATTTGTTTCACTTTTTTGTCTACATTAGTTCATTGTCCCTAACTACTGAGGATTACTGACTGTGGGCTAAATATATGAACTCATAATCAAAACAAAGAAGTGGTATTTAAATTAACTATATTAATTTTTTATGTTGAGAATTTGACTTGTGTTCAGATGGCTGAGGTCTTGGACAGCAAGGTTGGAAACGAGTGTGTCGAACAAATTCTTTGGGCGTGCACCCAATAAGACTACAAACTCAAATTTAATGAAGAATTCTTAATAATTTATGGCTCTTTATAAGAGCAGAAAGACAAATAGTCATTTCAGGCATCATCTGGATTTGCCACAAAAGTTGTAACTGGTGTACGCAAACAGAACCAATCCCCCCCCCCAATGGGGGTCACTGATGGTTTCCTGGCACCGATTCCCCTGTGCCTGAGCCGGATGGCATTCGATGACACCCACTCCATCACTCTGTGCACACATGGGGCTGGCTGTGATAAAGGGTCTGGAAACCTGAGCAGAGACGGAGGTAGCCTGAAGCCCGAAGGCCTGCATGCACTGAGGAGAGATTCGTAGCCTCACTTGCAGCGTAATATCTATGATTTGGGCACAATTACATCTTAATTAGAAGCAATATGGAGGCAATATAGTCTCTTTTTCTTTTTCTGCTTGACTGAATAGCACCAGCTGAGTCTGATATGAGCTCTTGTACACTCAGAGATAACTGTGACTTATTAGAGTTATGACTTATGAGAGCTATGACTTATTAGAGTTATGACTTATGAGAGATGTGACTTATTAGAGTTATGTAAGTACGTATAGTGCAGGGGGGGAGGGGGGTAATCGGCTCTGACAGAAACATTGTTCTCATGAGCTGACTTTCAGCAAAACACAGTGCTGCTTAAGTCACCGAAATTTAATCTTGCTACAATTGATCTGAAATTCACTGCAAGTAAATCACGAGCAGTTATGAAGGTGGAAATCCCCCATCATGCAGCTGTGCTGTGTTGTTCGTTTTCTTTGGTGCAGGATAAAATGAAACAATGGCTAGAGCGATGGGAAATAACTGAGTCAAAGCCCACAGGAGCCAGAACCAAATGTTTACAAGAATCAGAACGAGTACATATCAGCACGAGAGAGAGAGAGAGAGAGAGAGAAGGTGAAGAGATAGAGTGAACAAGAGAGAAATCAGGTAAAAAGAGAGAGCAAGCGAGAGGGAGACAGACACAGAGCGAGAGTGTAAGAGTGAGAGAAAAACAAAGAGAGAGAGAGAGAGAGAGGTTGCGGAGCTGTGTAAGTTTGGCAGGTAAGCACCTTTCCCTTTTACCAGTGGGAGAGAAGGCAATATGCTCAAAATACCCATCATGCCAGTGGTTTAACAAGCAGAGGCATGGAATAAGAGCCACACTCTGCCCCTTCTTCATTCCAGCTCTCTCTCCCTCCCTCTGTGCTCAACAGGACCACAACAATGAGTGCATTTCCAAATCCCACCCTGGGGGAGTGTACACGGCCTTACGACCGGCCATCAGAATCCTCTCCCGTCTCCCTTTTGCGGTAGTGCGGAAAAAGGCCCAGCCGGGAACGTCTCGGTAGCCCTCCGGCACGCACGTGGCAACCACGGCGGTTTCACGGCAGCAGTCTCTGATTAGAGCTCCGCCCCCGTCCCGAGACCGCAGGGACCCTCGCCGGACCTCACCGCGGGACTCCCTGCAGGAGACCAGCGGACGCCGAGCGATCTAATAAACGAGCGAGGAGGTTCTGGACACGCCCTGTCCCATTGTGCCATCTTTATCACGCCTGACCCAAAACCAAATACCCAGGGCCCCCCCCAATCTCCTTGGCGACATAAGCAAGGCCACACCGTCGCCTAGCGACCGAGAACAATGGGTCCCTGGGAAAACACACTGCCTGTGCAAAGGGCAACCTTTTCACTTCACCAGAGGAGAGAGAGACAGAGAGAGAGAGAGAGAGAAAGAGAGAGAAAGCGAGAGAGAGAGGAGGAAGAGAGATAGAAAGGAGTAGATTTCCATTACATATTCTGGTATGAGCAAAAGTTTAAAGTAAATAAATAAAATCATACCACTTAAATCACTCAAGTGGTATATTTTAAATAATTCATCTGTTCACATCCAGAAGACGTTAGTAGAAGGGCTACTGGAGCTTATTGGTTACATAAAGGAATCCCAGATCAAATGAAAGCAGACCCAGTATGATCCAAAATGAAGTGCTCAAACATTTGAATGGAGCTTTGTTTAGGTTTTCATATTGGAACATATCTAGTTGTTATTCATTAATTATGCAACACGTTGTCGTCGGTCTGAAGTCTACAATCAAAATATTTCTTTCAGATGAGTTCCCAGTGATATGCTTATTGTGGTTTCTCTACGGGCGGCTTGGTTTAAGTCATTTGGGAAAAGGCCTTTTGCATGAAAAAGTAAAGTTATTCAACTGAAACCATCAGCATGTATTAGCTTCAGAGCCCATCTAAAGAACACAGGACCACAACACAACACACCATCCCCACCAGGAGATCTCCAAGCTGGAATAGCCAGAAAACTTATTCCATGGAGATAACGGTCTTGGCTAGAGTAACACTCATCCAGCATCAGCATGCTGGTTGAACGGCCCCAGATGCCACTGGGGATGATTTGTGGAGCATGCCCAGAGGAGAACGTCCCCAGACATCTCCATCCAGACCCCCATATCTAGACCCTGTACCTGATGCACAGAGATCAGCTTTAAAGAGTTGAGATGTAGAAATACACAAATGCTTTGAAACAAAAGACCACACGGAGCGAGTGGAGAGACGGATCAATGTGCCCCGTGGATGGGAGCCAAACAAACCGTATTGTCCGTAGTTTCCATGGCAACCGACGTGTTATCTACACACATCGTGCCAAACGATTACAATTCAAGGGAGACAAAGGTGAGGGGAAACGTTTCGGAGAGCGGAGAGGAAATCAAACTGCAGTTTCCGTGACTAAAACACAAATGGACAGGCACGAGTAAACGAGAGCCATAAGTTAAAAGCCATTCCCGGGAAAATGAAGCTGGACGCAGTGGATATGTGAGCGTGAAAGTGACACAAAAAAAGAAGAAGAAGGTGGGAAGAGAGCTAACAGACACCAAGGAGGTAGTTTGGTCCGACACCGACGTCTAGTAGCATTTTTGTGTGAAAAGCCTTTGTCAGGTCAAACAAAGGTTTTACATTTTAAAAGCAACTTTATGGACTGTAACTGCTCAGCTTGAGTCCCTCCAAAAGCAGGCAGCGGTAACCAGATGGTGAGAAAAAGCAGGAGGGATCCAAGGACGCCTCCTTACAAGGGAAAGACCGGGCAGAGGCAAACGCACTAGCGCCTTCTCCATATTTCTGTTTCATATGCAGTCATCCAAGAGGCCTTCTGCTGAACCTCCTCTCCAGAAGTAACACCACTGTGAGACGAACACTTTTTGTTCTCTGCTTCAAAGCCGAGGAGTTTCCTTCATCTGTTTCATCTCTGTGACCTTAATGTTTAACCCAGAGACCACAATTTGTCTGAAAGGTCAAATTTATAAAAACAAAATAGGGGAATAATGCCATGTGACAGCTGGAGAGGTTTATATATACTATAAGCCCACTAGATCCTTTCATTGAGTTCCTGTACCTCAGTCACTTAGTAGTCCTCCTTTAATCTAACAGACATATTGGTGTCATGATGGTGTCACGAGAGTCCAAGAAAGGCCTGTTTGCTCAAGCCAGACTAAACCTTTCAAATAATCCCTATGCAACAAGAGTGATTAAGGTATCAAGAGAAAGCTTCAAAACTGTTCATGGCTGGATGTGGGGAGATTAAAATTCGGGAGATTTGGGCACAAAGGATTGGGTGTGCGTGAGTGAAAATACAAAATCCTAAGACCCAATTTTCTTCCTTATTCCTGATAAAAATTGTTTCAGTATGTAGATTTCTTAAATTCTTTTTGTATTTGTCTGTGCTACTCATTTTCCACATATGAAATAATACATTTAAAACCAAATAAGCAAACACTACATGTTTGTATCTGTGTGTTTTAGTATTTTCTGCATGTCTAACAACATCAGGCTGAGGGACTACGGATAAAAAATTGCCTTTAGGCTAACTTGGGGACATTTACATTTATTTAAATATTGATTAATGCAAATTCTCCTTGTAATAAATGTTAAAGTAAACAAAATTAAACAAAAGCCACATACGTAATAATGTTAATACAGAACAAAAAGGGAAACAAGTCACCAGAAACTGCCAAGTGGACTATCGAACCGACCCATCTGCTACGGCTCGGACAGGCGGTGCGAGTCCCTTCCTCCTGCTTCCATCACTAGTCTAGCGTCTCCTCCTGCTCTTGGCTCTGCTAGTTAGGCCTGCCTCCTGCCCCAGCACTGGACCGGCCCTGATGAATGGCCGGAGCCTTGTTTGTTTAGGCAGCAGCTTTACGGTTTGTTGACACGCTCGGCAAGCGAGGAGGGAAGCGAACAACGTCTCTCTCCCCTCTGTGGAAGTCCTGGCCACAGTGGCCGTCCTTGCCAAAACATTTAACTTTCCCCTTTTCCAAAAGTCCCAGCTTTAGAGACACTCCGCCTCTGTCTTTTGCTGGTGCCCCAAACTGAGCCCCCACCACCACCCCCACCCCACCTCATCGGGTTTTTTTTCACTGTCCTAAGAACCAAGGTGCCAAGTGACACTGGAACAGTCCAAAGAGGAAACCACTTCTTCAGAACAATGACAGAAATGAAAGCAAGTGTACAGATCACAGACGTGCAACAAGACATTGCAGCACAGACTTGTGGGAGAAAAAAGCAAGAGTCATCACCCATTGACGTGCTGAAGTTAAATCACTGTTTAGTTATGTGTTTGCTATCTTTAAGCCTAGTCCAAAATCAATGGTTCCTTCCATTTCCATATTTACGTTGGAGATGCCATGAGTCCACAGATCTTCATCCCTCCTTCAACTCCAATTAGAAATCCCGGCAACCTTGAACCTTGAACACTTCAGCGGTCATTACTAAAGAATGAGAGAGTGAGGAAGAGAGTTTTGAAGGGGGGGCAGTTTGGTTCCTATCTTGTCTTTTCTGTTTCATCCTCACAAAGGCTCTGTGTCACTCCAGCATCCCACCGACTGCACTGTTTGAAGTGCAAATCCAGGTTCCCCTGCTTTCACAGGGAGGCGGATTAAAATGTACCAATTTCAAAGGCCCTAAAAATGACCCCCACCACTCCCTATCCTACTCCCTCTCTCCTGTTAGCCCCCCTACCCCCACCCTCATCTGTCCTTTTTCAACCCCACCACGGTGTGAAGAGAATTGTCCTCCACCCTCACGACCATGAGGCCATTCAGGAAACTTTATTCTGGATCTCCTCCCAGTTTGAATGAAAAAGGCTGTATCATGGGCTGCCTGATGCACACGAGAGCCTCTCCGACAAATATAGACGGCCAGAATATGAAGGGAGAGGAGACAGAAGTGCGCGTGCCGTGTGTTTGAAATGGCATAAGCTCCTCCATCCTGTCCGGGCGAATGGGCAGTGGGCGAAGGAATCGATTCCTCCACCTCCCCGGGGACACACCTTCTCTTCCAAGGTAGCATCTCCGGGCCTCCCGGGCCATGAGCTACCTCGCCGAAGCCCCACCCTGTGGCTTCCTTCTCCACCCCTCCTGCTGAGAGGAAAATGAGATCAGGACCCCACCCCCCGCATCACCACAGGCGACGCGCACGCCGTCGGCCGCGGCACTTTGAGCCGACAGACGAGGCAGCTGAGCTTGCAGAGGGGGTTTGTTTTGCAATCAGCACAACAGAGGAATCAGGGGGGCTGGATCTCAGGAAATCGATATCGCTCCGTTTCTGTTAGGGTGGAGCGCTAAGCTGAAATCAGGGAGCACACTGGGTAAAGGGAGCCCAGGGCTGGATTCGACAAGGCAGATACATTAACCGAGAAGTATATGTTACGGGTAAATCAAACATTCGATAGGCCTTGGGAAGACCTGCTAACCACACTCAATTCTAAAAATACTGCAGCAAATAACAAAAAAAAAATCTCACATCATACTCCATTTTGAGTACACAGGACATATTATATATTTCTATCAGAAAATAGTTTAGAGTTTATTGGTGTAGCCTTCCAGGACTGTGTTTTTCTTCACATAACACAGCTATTCAAGTAGACAAGGAGCCTCAAATTCAGACTTTCCCATGCAACTGTAACGGCACATAAGGTTGCTTGTCCCCTTGAAACAAATACACTTATTCTTCATAGTTGCACGTATTTGGCAGCAAGATGTAAACCAGCCCAACAAGTAAAAGGCATCTCAGTCTTAGCTGATTGGGACCAGAACAAGGCTTTGGTTATTCGACCAGAGTGAAGCAGCCCTCAGCCCTGCTGCAGGGTTCACCTGCGCTCCCTGCCAGCCTCCCACATAGGCTTTGCACAGAGAGGAGGCTTAGAAGAATGCAAATGGTAGGTGTAAGCCAGTGAAAGCACTCACTTAAGACAGGCTGGTAGACACAGCAGGGGCTTCCCTTTCAAGCCCACATTCCTCTAATAACTGACCCAATAAGGAGGAAGGACAAGCCAGCTCCATACAAATTAAAGCTTTTGCCCAGCAATGGTGGGAGGTAAAGGGTCGATTGGTTTAAATCAGGATTAAATGCTAAACTTTGCAGACTGGCAGAACCACAGGAGCAGGGCTGGGCAGTCTTACGAGAAATAAACCTATCGACAGATTTAGCGGGTGAGAGCTGGGTGGCTGTGACAGAGGGTGGGAGAGATGGGTTTGCCTTCAGGGCTGTTCATCAGGACCCACAGACCACATGCAGGACAGGCAGGGATCATGCAGAGCCCAGGGCTTCCTGCAGTACAAAAGAGGAACCTCAGGTATTCAAAGACTGGGAGAAAGCAAACAAAAACAAACAAACAAAAAAAAAAACACAAGCTTGGATATACCACCACCAAAATAAAGAAGCCAGAGGAGAAATAAGAGTAAAGAGTTCAGATTCGTTTCCCCAGGAAACCTCCAAAGAGCCTAATTATGGAGACTAGATCACAGGCACGATGGCATCAGCCAACATTCGTTGCGCTCCCTATCTGAACTCTATCATTCTCCACCCCTCCCCCAGCTAACCGACTACTGGTCTTTGCGTATCTGCCGCTTTCTGGTCTGGCGCGTAGGCTAGGTAATTCCAGTCGCCCCGGGGATGAAGGCCTGGGAGGTGGCTGCTGTTGACAGAAGTCAGCAGTGCAGATTAGCGTAGGCTAACGCTAGTCTGCCTGACTGGAGGAACTGCGTGTGTGGGCTCTGTTCGCCTCTCGCGGGTTTGCTTGTTTACACACGCCGACGGACGAGAGACAAAACAGGGAGTGGAAGACGCTGCTTCCTCAGCACCTTGTTTACATAAACGCCTTAGACGCTTCATCCTGAGAAAGAGCTAGCCTCGTCACTGGGAGTGACACTGGGAGGAGAGACGTGGGTGTCCCCAGGTCTCTGAATATGTTTGTACCTCCTGCCCCAGGTGCTTCACCAGCTTGTAACTAAAGTCTCCCCAATAAGAGGCCACCTCTTATTCATGTGAAGTCAAGTGAGAGCTGAAAGTTGTTCAGGATTACATTCATCCAAGTCAGAGACAGTAGCCAAAATGGCAGACCAGAGCAGGGAGTAGGGTGCCTCTGTGTTAGTCCTGCCATCTTCAACAAGCCAACCACCATGCGAGTGAGCCGTTACTGCTGCCCACTGCCTCAGACTTCCAACCAGCGAATGGGCTGTGCAGGAGGTGGCAGTGGAGATGGAGGATTGAGGAAACGCATCTCCCCATGCGTCGCTTACATTCGATCGTGGCTGTGGCTGGATACATGACTCCTGATGCACCCATGCCCATTCGTTCTGTGTAAAAGTCCCATGTTAAAAGTCCCGCATAAAAATTCTGCCCACGTAAAAGTCCTGTGTAAAATTCCTCTGCTTGTTTACTTTCGATTGGGCTACAAGATGATTACTTATGCATGCCCTATCAATTCATAATAACCTGCAGAATTCCCAAAACACACGTGTTAAATAAAGCAGTTATGATGAGCGGCAGGGCAGGAGGATGTGGTTCATTAAAGATATCCTGGAGCTCGCTAGGCGCAAGATTCATCCAGCTCAGGTAGGTCCTCAGGGGGCGGGCACTTCGCAGAGGCCTCCATCGCCACTGCGAGTGCCTGCTGATCGAAAGTCTTGATGTTGGAGCCTTTTGCTGTGAATATTTAACAGGCCAAATCCCACTATGCATTATTGATGATGGAGAAACACAGAACTGCTAGTACATACAAACAGAAGCCACTGCCTTCCCAATGCTGACCCATCCCACAACCACACCCCAACAACTACGCCTCCACGCCAACAACTAGACCCTCACACCAATATCCTCACAACCACACCCCCTCTCCAACACACACACACACACACACACACACACACACACACACACACACACACACACACACACACAAACACACACACACACACATACACACACACACACACACACACCCATTCCCTCCCTCGGATCAGTCTGAATTTTTCAGACAATAATGCAGTTTCTGAATTACCTTTCTGGCTTCCATTCCCTTCGTATTCTTTTACGGCAGTTCAGTTTCAATCGCTGGCCACGCAGCCCATAAAAGATAGTCGACAACTCATAAAACCCACTTTTACCACCTGAGAGGGGCAAAGGGGGTGGATCACTGGCCGAAGGCCGCAGGCTAACGGGTGGATGGCCGGCCCTCTGACCAATGGGCCTCGCTTTCCCATAGAAGAAAGCCCAACTTTGCATGGCATGGCATGGCACTTCTTAAACACGAGAATTCCTTCAACAATCTGCAAGTTGAAGTCTAGAGAAAATTGAGAGTCTTGACGACTGTACTCTTATCTTAACTCAGTGAGATAGCTGAGGAGCATCATTCTTATCAAGCCTGGCTTCCCACTACACAGGAGTTGGGAACATTGCTTTTAAATCACCTTTTACTCTTGGCCAGTAACACAAGACGCCACTACAGAGCATCTCAGTGTTCTGGTGAGTCTTTGTGAGTAAGTATGTGTGTGAGCATTTGTGTGTGTTTGTATTTGTAGCAACGCTGAAAAGACGCATTTGAAACTAAATGGTTTCCTCACAGCTCCTTTCCGTCAGCCCTTATTTAAAATGAGTACAAAGTCATAGCACACTCTTAATCCTTCTATTCCAATCTTTCAGCTTACTGTTAAATAACAGCCTATACTTCACCAACTGGCCAAAACACTCTTTTTACAATTCCAAAATCGAAGCCCTGAGTTTTAACCAACAGCTGCAAGCACCCATATGCACACACAAGTGACTGACACTGCCCACCAAAGTGGAGCCCACCATTTGCGTGCAAGCGGTCTCTGGCATGCCTTTATTGGGCATTCATCTGGACAAAAAGAAGGAAGTCAGAAGCTATCCTGAACTATTAACAGCCTGCCAGGGCCACTGTGCAGGACAGCACATGGAGCAGAGGTCAGGGGAAGAGGGAGCCAGGGGGCTCTGACAGAGCGTGAGCATTCTGGGACAGGCCGCGACAGCAGGGTCACCGGAGGCGTTTTCGGCTCGTAATGACAGCTAGGTTCTAAGTGGGACTTGCGCCAAAGCCAAAGGGAATGGCTTACTGTGTCAAATCCCACAAAACACACTTGCTCGCTGTAATTCTCGCAGGATCTTTGCGAAACCCGGGAGTGAAAATATGCAGCCCTACATGCAAACATGCCAAAATTGTCCCTAGAATACCCAGCATAACCCGGTGCCCTGCAAAGTACACGTAATAGAGAGGGACATGCAGGGACATTTGGGACACCTCCCTCAGTGTCGTGTAGATGACTGATGTTGATGTTATTACACCTTTTAAGCAAAGGAGCCTAGCCCTATATATATATATATATATATATATATATATATATATATATATATATATATATATATATATATATATATATATATACACACACACACACTGTGTGTGTGTGTGTCTGGGCAGTGGTGACAGTGGTGGGGTTCTAATGAGATCTCCCAGGGCTCATGCTGTGGAGGGGAGGTGCAAAGGGGCAGAGTGAAATAACTGGAGGAAGATGCAGCGTGTATTGTGTGAGGCGAAAATGAGACCCGAAGGCAGTGGTATGGCTGAGAGATTGGGGGGGGGGGGGGGGGGTGTCTCAAAGACACTTTCATCAGCAGGATCATTTATGAAGATTGTGAAATCACCAATACAACTTGCAAGCCTCAAACATTTAATAAGGGTCGTGCAAGAGAGAAAAGCCAGCACGTGCGACCACACATCAAAAACCTCCCGCTCTGTCTATGGCCCACGTTTGCACAGGAAGCAAAAAACAACCTGTTACGAAGTCTTACGTCCGCACATCCAAAGAGGGAAGGTATAATTTGAGTTAATCTGTGTTCGTTCTGTGTTTGTGTATCTGGCACCTGCTGTGGCCAGGCAATAGCATGGAAACCACTCCCACCCATGCCATTCTCACTGACACAAACACACACACACACACACACACACACACACACACACACACACACACACCTGCATTCGCTTAATATGGAGAAGCATGAAAGAGAACTAAAGAAAGAAGAAAGGACAGAGAAAACAACAACAAAGAAAGCAAAAATAAACAAGAAAGTGTGGTGAAAGGCTCCACTTGCCACTGGCAACTGGAAGACTGCTGGTCTGAAGACGGTGTGGCAGTGCTTTTAGCAACAGGTGGCCACGTTCGAGGAAGAACACTGATGCCTTGCACAAAGCCATTGCTGATTTCAAGGCTCTCTGTGTGGGGGGAGGCCTCGACCCTTCACTGGCCAGACAGAGTGATAAATCTGCTGATGTTATCTGCAACACACACACACACACACACACACACACACACACACACACACACACACACACACACACACACACACACACACACAGAGTAGCTTTCTCCAAACCAGATGCCGTTCCCTGAAGGCACCCATCAGGCTTGTTTAGACCCCTCCTCCACAAACTCTCACAGCTCCTTGCTTCTGCCATATTCACAGTATGAATGCACTAATTACAGACATGGCCAGGGCAGATTACAGGGACTGTGGGCCTTTCTTTCTTAAGATGGGGGCAGTGGGTGGGTGGGTGTGTGTGGGGGGGTAATAGGTCGTTACCCCTGATGGATGACACCCCTTCTTGTTTGTTATTGTTACACCGAGTCACTCTTCACTCTCGCCAGGTTCCCATACTCTCGCTAATGCCCCGCTTTTCAAACAACAACAACAATAACACCACCAAAAAAATAATCCATCATGCATATGTAATGACTTGTAATTGACACTGTGTTGCATGTCACCAACATTTAATTTTTCTCCCAACAGCATCACAGAGCTATACAAACATCTTGCTTCCTTAGTGTTGTACCACACTACTACGCACTGCCAGAGGTATTTCCCCCAATTCATCTTCAAAGAGCTTTACAACTCCCCATCAACTCCAAAAGCTAGTGTTTTCTGACAGACCACTGTAATGAAACCATCTTGCTACCAGGTATGCTGTAATAGAACGAAGCTTTCATTTTAACCCAGGGAGTTTTGTGGCACCCTAGAATTTATGGTAGTTCTAGAATTTCCAAATTGACTAAACTCCATTGTTACATCATAATGGGGCTCTCAGTTACATAACGTTTCAAACGCACTGATGTATCAGTATCAGGTTTGGCTGACTCCCCTAAAAAAGAAGAACTCTAAGAACCATAGCAACTTTAGAAGTGTTGAGGTTCAAGAAACACTGAAATTCTAGCCCAGATCACCTTCCCAGTTGCTGGCTACTTCTTGCATCATTGACATAAAAATGACTTGGCCAAGGCTATTGCTGGTTAACTTTATAAACTTATAACACTTTGCCAGTTACACCTGAGCAATATGAGGCAGTGTGAGTGTTGGTGGGTGTGCAGACACAATTCTCCATGCAAGAGAAAACATCTAGGTTAACAGCATTTTACTTTAAGCCCACTTGTTAGAGGCATTAACAAAACGCACCTTAACAAGCCCTACTGAGCTCTCTTAGAAAGTGCAAACGAAGTCCGTCCTGTGGGACTAGGAAGCCTTTTAATAGCATTCAAATATCCCATCTTAAGTGAGATGCTTTGGTAATTTAACTGCCCTCCATCTCTTTGGTGGATGCTGGCCTGCATCAAACTGAGGCCTAATTCACACCATCCCCTAAATTTCATAGTCATGGCTACATATCGAAAAATTGGTTTCTGTGTGTAAGAAAAAAAGTATGTACAGCTTCCAAGGAAAGCAGAATCTTTTTGGATCTCAAAAGGATTTTTTTTTCTGCGTAAAACAAAGAAAAGAAAAAAAGAAAAAAGATATAGTCAAAAATGGATGAGATAATAGAGAATACCAAGTCTGGCCATGACACTTTTTGCTTTCCACAGCAGTAAAAGTCAGTAAGTCAAGGTTGTTGTCTGGTAAATTGTTCAAACAGCTGTCTCTACGGCTAAAGGATCATAACATGCACCTATGTTTCCGGGCATTCCATAGCTGAACGGAGTACTTTGGAATAATGTGAACAGAGCCCTTAAGTGAGGGTTTGGCCTTGGAGAGTCCAGTTCTGTGTGTGTATGGGTGTGTGTTGGGGGGCGGGGTGGGTATCAGGAGAGGGAAATGGTTTTTCCATGTCTCACAAATGGAAATTCCCACTGCCAGCTACAGGTAAACCTTAACTCAAATGGCCACCAGAAAGGGCACAGTCTATATCAATTATCCGTGGAAGTGGTACAGTCTTTCAGACATAAATAAAAATTTAGCATGACTGCGGTTTGCTGGCTCAACAGGGGGCGCCATTTCTGATCACTAATTACCCCCCAAAAGTACAGAAAAAAGAGTCTGTCCAACCCACCACAGAAGCGAAGGTTTATTCTCAAGGAGATGCTTGACCGCCCACTCCACCGAAAAACCCCAAATGTTTCCCCATCAAAGACAACATATATCATGAAGAATGAAATATCCCTCAAACTTAACGACATTTTCAAGGAACTAAGTTGCCATAATACTCTATTCGCAATCTTCCAAGACAATCATGCATGTGATTTGGCACACCAAAGTCTGTGCACAAAAACATGGTACTGCGTCGCCTCTTAAACCTCCACTGATCCGTGCCTCTCCAAAACCCTGCCTGAAACCAACATGATGATTAAAATCAAATCTCCCCTTGACAAAAAAACTTGTAAAGTGCCACAATATTTCAACCCATGGAGTAAAGCTGTTTGAGAGCGGTATTGAAAACCAAAGGAAAAGCATTCCAGAACACCACAGTGAAAGAGATAGAGATGGGGGGAGGGGGAGGGGGGGGGGGCAGGCTGCTTACAGTCGAGACAGAGCAGCGTTCTTCTGGAATAGCAGCTCTGGGAGTTGATGGAGCTGGTTCCTGTTCAGTCGTCTGTCAAAGGAGGCGGGAAGAAAAGAGACAAATTTGAAGTCATTACAGTAAACAAGGAGTGTGTAAACAACAAGCAGAAGAACACAAGACTTTCTGAAGTGTGACTGGGAGACACACATGGAGAACAGCTTGAGTGGATTAAGGAATATAAAAGGCAGCTGGCTAAAATGTGGTGAGGAGTGTGCTAATGCTATTGAAATGCCTCAAAGCCCTGGTAGGTGCAAACAAAATGACAACACAGTGTAATTAGCAAAAATCGGGGACAGATTGGGACTAATTACTGAATGAGACCGCAGTCTTGAAGTCCATACAGTACATCAAAGACACACGTGGAAGACGAAGAGCTATTGGTTTTGGAGCCGTACTGCGCCGGACGCGCCTGGGTTCCTCGCCGAGGGGAGACGGCTTCATGTGCTGCACATTAGCGCCAGCAGCTGTGAGCTGCGGCTGGAGTGGCCCGCCGTGCGGTGCGCTCCGAGCAGGAACCTCCCTGTGATGTGGCTCGCACACCTTCTGCATGGCCACAGCCGTCAGGCTTTATTCACAGATCCCAGTGCCAAGGAGGCAGCCACCGTGTGGGCACCACCAACGACCGTAAACCTAACATTACGCTTGTGTTTTTTTTTTCTTTGATCAGCTCCCCGGTCGGCCGGTAAATGTCAGCTGGCCCGTGAGCGTTTTCGGTTGGCTGCTTCCCGGCTGCCTAGAAAAGCAGACGGCGACCTCGGAGCACTTACAGCCTCTCCAGTTCTCTCATGTCGTCGAAGGCCCCTCGCTCGATGACTCCAATCTGGTTCTCCATCAGCTGCCTGCATAGAGAGGAGACATCACTGTATGGGCTGTTTAGAGGGCTGTTGGCCAGAAACAGGTCAAAGCCCCCCAGCTGAGGTGCTCCTCAGCAGAGTTTAAGGGGCAAAAGACATGCTTTGTGGTCCAAGGAAGGTGGTGGAACATTGGATCTGGACCACGGAGGGAGTCTGGCCAGGAAAAGTGGGTGATGGGAAGGTGGGAAGGTAGTGAGGGCGGCGAGACTGTGGTGGTAGTGTGTGCACTGTGGGGAGGCCTGCTGTGGTCTGGGATGCTGGCGTGTTCGCCGAACACTAGTCTGCGGATATGAACCACGGGGGCTAGAAGCTCTGCAATGTGGAGGCCATTGGCTGATGGACAGAGAGGGGAAAGCGGGGCAACTCCATGCCTGCGGGCTCGAAACTGAAGCAACTCTTTCAAGGCAGTTCAGGCAAACAGTCACAACCACAGACTTCACATGGACCTTCTGCGCAGTCCGCAAATGGGTTCGCCATCAGGACTGCCAAAACTAGCGAGGGAAAAAACAGACACTTTAAAAAGGACACCAGTGCGTCTGGAAGCAATGCGATGGAGCACCTTGGGAGACATGCATCCTTGGCTTCAAGGCAACAAAAGAAGTGTTCATTAAAACAAGCTTTCATATAACAGCTTTGAGGACTCGCAAGACTCAGAAGGAGGTCCAACAATTTGATTGATATTTTCCTGGGTTGAAATGCAAATTACAGATCAGAGGCCATAAATAAATAAAAGAATAAATTTAAAAAATGGGCTTTGATTTTCTCCAGATTGCTGGTGAATTTTGATAGACACATTACCAAAAGAGTTTTTATTATAATAAATAATAATAATTTATAATAGGAATAATAATACATTGTATTGTGACCATTTCTAAATTATACATATATTCATCTTGAAGAAATTTCTTTTAACTAATTTCAAACAATTGCAAAATTGCTCACTGACAGACTATACCACATGAAGAGAGTGAGTCTCCTCAGACTGAAAACCTTGCCAAGCTCGATTTTAGGATGCAGACGAACCCAAACGACCATTCTTTGTTTTCTCAGTGTCTGTACAAGGCCCTGTGCTTGTAAGCATAAACCTCTTTTCCTGTAAGTGCCTTCTCCACCGAGGGCAAAGGTTCACGCCCCGTTTTCGCGTTGAGGCAGGCGACTCTCAAGGGTCAGAAATGTGAGAGCTTCCTCACCCTACCCCACCCCCACCCACAGCTCTGCCTCCATCTTAATCATGTTAACAACCCACCGCAAAAACTGCAGGGGCTAGAGGGAGACCTTGGAGCTCCTTAGGGAAACCAAAAGGAGGGGTAGACCTTAAGCTCCTGCTTTTGTGCCTTAGGAAGAACATCTTGATTGTGGCAAGATGACAGTGGGTGCGCAAGTGTGTTCTCGCGCAAGTGAACACTGAACACGTAAGTGAGTGTATGCGCGGACTTACAAATACAAACAGACATTTTTAAAAGACATTAAATGATGTTTATATATTATAATTAACAAACATAAACTGAAACCATTCAGAAATTAAACTTATAAACCTTCCCAAATCCATAAAGAGCTATGTGGTATTCTCCAACACCTCCTATAAACTAACAAAGGAGATGAAACACATATGTATATGGTTGCACCTTTCACCTCAAGAAAGCAGAAGCTAGTATGCTAGTTATTGCAGTACATGAGTGCAGGACATTAAACACTTACAGAACACGGAGGTACTTGAGTCCAGAGAAATCATTCTTGTTGATGCGGGTGAAGTTATTTCCATTCAGTTCCCTGCAAGAGAAACATAAAATACTAATGAACACTCTCTGCTGGGATTTACATAAAGGATGCAGTGCGTGATGGTCTCAAGTGGTGCTTGTTGAATGAAGGATTGTGTCATGTAACCATCGAGCACTCTTAAAGCTTACTAAGTGTTTGCAAAGTCACACCAATCTGCAGGCACTTAAGCCAGTCTGGCCCACATTGTAATGTCTAGACTACATCAGTAATAAGGAGACTTACAGTAAATAATCAAGTAGGCCTATCTAAGTAAAAACTTATCTGCACATCCGTCTGTATCGCCAGACTCCCTTGAGTCAGATTTATTTAATTATACCAAGCGAGTATTTGTTTTAAAAGAGAGATAGAGCAAAAGAAAGTGGAGGACTAGATTGGAGGCCAAAGAAAAAAAAAAGAAAGTCTTGTCTTTGGCATCATTGGTCAATTACGCAGCCTCAATTGCTTGTTGATTTTACAGAGATTTTAAGAGCCCATTCTGGAGAGTCTGCTCTTAGAACCAGCAAACAGCTTGCATTTTGCACGAGCAAACGCCAGCAACCTTCTCGCGCTCCTAAACCATTGACTGCACCTCCGTGAATGTCAAACACATAGTGGGATTAGTACGGTGGCACAGGGATTAGGACACACAGATACAGAGGGGGGATCATTTGTCTACATCCCCCCCTGCTGTGAGTATCATCTGCGGTGACATCCACGGGATGGGTGGGGATAGGGGGGCGTTGTCAGGCTATGTTTACACGTGTCTCTTGGGCCAACATCTCTCCTGACTGAATCAAACGGAAGCCGTTCAATTAAGATAGCAGGGTTAGCATGCGGTGCTGGTAGCAGCGGGAGCTCTGTGAGGACATATGAACAGAGACCGGCAAGATCACCGGAGCGTGGTGGTCACACCATCACACGCTGCAACCAGAGAGCAGAACAGATTCACACCATGCTACATACTGCACATGCCAACATGTAGAATGAGAAGCTCCCAATTCTAGCTACTGTGGTTTAGATGATCAAAAAACCACCATGTGTCACCCCAGGATAAGATCTAAGGATCTCTGGGCAGCATGAACATCCTCTCCCTATACCTTGGCATAGCTCACTCACATATAACAAGACACACAGACCTAAATGCATAAAAAAAACTTATTTCGTTGGAGGGCCCAAAGTTGACTTCTTATGGTGCCGTTCTAATGACTACTCCTGGGACATTGTGAGCAAGATAGTGGAGAAGAGAGAGAGAGAGAGAGAGAGAGAGAGAGAGAGAGAGAGAGAGAGAGGTCATGGCAGACAGATGGTCTGTGTACACAGGTGCATGGACAGAGGGAAATAAATAATGGAGTGGGATTCATTAGCTGTGGCCTGATATACACATGTGCTGTTTATTGCCGGGCACTTAATCCAGCTTTTCTCATGACACATCTACTGGGTGGCCCCTCTACTGGAGCCCACAGGCCTTAGGGGGCGGGGCTTGCAAAAGACAAAAGACCTATCAAAGCATCACTCAATCAACATTTCCCTCCAAATTGCACATAATCCATTGACTATGGAAGTGGCCAAACCTATATATAATAATGTTGTTTTTATTCCATCATGATTAATGTAAGTGGCTTAATCCTTAATTAGATGGGAATTATATTGAAGATAGTCCAATACATGCCATAGGTATAAAGGTCTTTTAGTCCATGAGTATGAAGCATTCAGATTCAGAGCATGCAGCTGTTTTTCTCGTTAAAGTGACGAGTTATTAGCTAGCTCTCAGCAGCTTATACTTCATAAAAGCATTACATTTATGATTGATCCATGCATTTAGTATATGCCCTCATACAGAATGACATATTTATCAGAGTGATAACACATGTATTACCTAGGAAGTGAACACATGATCTTGGTGTTACTACTACCACATTTTACTTGCTGCACTAAATGAGCTATAGGAGTACCGCCAAAAAGCTAATACCAGCTAATGCTAAGCTAATACTTGCCTTCATTCAGCATTTTTAAGCCCCTCCCACCAGGCATCTAAAGGGAACCTTTACAGGCAGTAAGGATGGGGTATTTTCACTGCTAAACGACTGAAGAGTCAGAGCTCTCTTTTTTTTGGTGGTCCATGTAGTTATTTACACCACCCTTTTTTCCATTTCCCTCCGTAAACAGGGAAAAGTCCTATCACAGAGAGCCCTCCAGCTGAATAAGTGCCTCAGCTCATTTCCTGTCATCCCATCACAGCGTGACAGAAAACTGCAGACCTACATAGTTCATGTCACCCCCAAACCCCCCCGGAGTACCGATTTCTCAATAATTTCAAGAGCTACAGAGAAGTCCGGTAAAAAACTCATTATGTTTATTTCTGCCATCTGCTAAAAACCCTGCCGCCACAGGGAGGCCTGTTTCGGATTGAGCGATATAACATGAAATGAAATCCAAGGCAGACAGAAGGGAAATGCACATGCAAACTCTATTACTCCCCCTCTCACACACACACACGCTCACACACACGTACACACGCCACCCCCTGCCAGCCGCGCGCACAACCCACCCAAAAACATACACACGCGTGACAAGGGGAGGGGAAAGGGAAAGGGGGGTAACTGCGGCTCAGTGTGTTTTGTTTGGGGAGCTTCCAAAGAAAATAAGAGCCCGATTCCAGAGCCATTTGTTGGGAACAGCTTTGGGCTGGCAGGAGCAGAGGAAACGAAGGACGATCTCGGGTCAGCATGACAGCACGGGCGGTGCACCTTGCTGGGCCAACAGGCTGTTGACCACTGGCCACAGTAGCACACACACACACACACACACACACACACACACACACACACAGCGCATTACATCACACCCTAAAAAAGCGCGGAAAAAAGAAGATGTCACGGTCTGACTGTCCGCACCCAAGGGTCATGTAGAACCGTGGCGTGGAGAATTTAAACGTTCAGTTTCGATTCAGCGTTTCCTACAGCCATATGCTTAGACATTCAAACGTACCGAGTAGACATGTTGATTTACTATCATTTTTAAAATGAGTCCAATTTTGATATCCAAAAAGGGAAGCCTGACAAAAAACTATATTCTTATTCACAAATGTGATTATGGTTACAGAAGGTCCTGATGTCTGAGAATAAAGATAGGAGCCATTTAAATGTGTCCGCTACTGCTGATAAATTCATCAGACTGTGAGCTTGCTCCCTCACTTGCACCGTTCCCATGACAGATGGAGACGCCAGCCATGAGAGCGTAGCAGGAAGAGCCCAGCTCTCTACACAGAAGAGGTGAGCAGAACGCTTGCAGATCAAAGGCACGCTAAAGATCTACAAACTCAAAAGTGTGCAGGTTTCTTTATTTTTTTTCCAAATACTTTTGGCTGTACACCTTTCCAAATCTTCCCTCTGGCCCAGACACTGTAAGGAAGACAGGGCCCTGGGTACCAGAACAGGATCCAGAGACCCAGAGCTCAATGACAGAGAGAATCATTGACCTACATAGCAGACCAATAAGTGCTTGCATGCACATACGGCTATGCATCTACCTACAGAAAGTCAAACCAGACCAGCAAGACAAAAATAACTCCCAAGAAACCTATTTGTATAGTTTCTCTGACGATTCTCTAAACCGTCTTTATTAAGTTTGCAATTGTATTTCATAGCCCTGTTCTGTATTTATGAGCCTAATGAGAATAATAAATTCAGTTACATTCCTTACACTATAAGATTTAGAAATAGAGGTTTGGAAATGATTTTTTTTTTTTTGCCAGATCAGCTTGAACAACACCACTGTTGCAAACAGAGCGCTGACTAAACAGAACGCTTTGCATTATCAGGCACTCTATCTGTTCCTCTGTGGAGAACATTCAGAAATAAGTTAGTCTAAACATTTGTAGCTATTCATATCGTCATTGGCTTTCCAGAGCAGTGGAACTTTTAGAGGGGAAAGAAAGACTAAAAGCAAAACACTTGAGACACAGAAGAACAGAAAAAACTACAGGACAAAGCCATGTAGACCAGTTGTATCAAATTCTAAGGCTGACCTTAATAAGTCATCTTTATTTTATATGGTCACCATTTTTTATTGCTATGTACTGTCAGGTGCCAGTACATTGTATAAAAAATCCAGGAACTCAATAAGCAATACACACGACAGGATCTTCGTCAATCCCTGAGGAAGACCTGGTAAAAGATGCAGTGAAGTAATCAGTCGTGTCAATACAGACTTGTAAATGGATTGTTCACATTACCCAGGGGCAGAGTGGAGCACAAACTCAATCTGGACTTAATCTGAACAGAGGGGGAAGGGGTTGTAGTCGACGCCGTTCCGTGATCGGTCCAGACGTCAGCCAGATTTGAACCGAGCGTTGAGAACCCGTGGTCTGACCCCCCACCACCCCATAACAAGGTCATCAGGGCTGCACTCAGCCATGTGTGAAACGAACCTCACGTTCTACGAGTAGCAGATTCACAGTGAATGACGTATCAGGGAGAAAGAGCAGTAGTGAAGGCGACAGAGCTGGGGTATTCCAGGATGAATGCCACGCCCCCACTTCATCACACGCACAAGCCCCTCAACGAAATTAAGCAGTTCCTTCATTCCTTCCTCCTTCATCTGGTCACGGATAATTGCAGCGTGAATTCACCTAATCTAATTTGTTTAATTTAACCGAAGTATATTCTGATACTGTATAAACAGGCGTGTGCCGGAGGTACTAAAAATTCCATCTGCAAAAACCATTAGTCTCTACACACTAATGACTGGATACTGCTGTTTAACCATTTGCGGGACTCTGAAAGCGAACCTCACTCACTGGGTGCTCTCAAGACGGGAGAGGGCGACCCGGTTTGTTTCCCATCTTTAATGAATCGCACGTCTGCGCCCGTTACTCGATCTGCCAGACTGTTCGGTTATAAATGCCACGCTTCGAGGACGTGGTGCATTTGAGCACACGCAGATGGATCGCGCACACGTGCACTCCTCTGGGAGCGAACAAGGGCCCTACGCGCGGGCTTTGGGGATCGTAGCCGTAGCTTTTGCAAACGAGGAGAACACAGATGTGAGGTGCTTTGATCGGTGCTGTCGCTCGCTAAATGCCAGAGTTTCTGTTTCCCGCTAGGCACACTTCTTCCCATATGGCATCCTGACACTCATCTCGTATAATCACCCCCCTCGATTGTCTCCCCCCGCACAATCTATACCATCGTTATGATCCCCACGTTTAATGGCACATACTTAACTCAGCTCTTTGTTTACAGTTTTCTCACACGTGTCTCGAGGCCCCGGCGCAGCTCGCGCCAACGACCAAACGGAGGGAAAGAGAGACGAAAGAATGAGCGCAAAAATAGCTCGACGGAGATGGAAATGACACCAGTCCCGTTCGCTGCTCGAGTCAGGACAGCGACGGCTCAAATCTCCTCATAAAAGAGGCTTGTTTCTGGGATATCTGCCCGCGTGATCGGCAGCAACGCGTGAGCCTTTGACACGGCGTGTCAGCTCGAACGACTGATCCTTCAGCTGTATCAGGTGACGGAGCTGCTAAGGAATCTCTCTGAATCGCTGCGAGTTATTACTTCATTGAAGTGGTGCCCTGATGAAAACTGGTTTAATCACTCAAGCATGCATCTTTAGGCATGACCACCCAGCCCGTCAGCCTGAAGGCAGCCCTTGCTAACCCAAATGTAATGTCTTTCATCTCGTCAGTGAGTTCGAGATCCATTTTGGGGGGTGGGAAGGGAGCACTTGCGTGGGATGGTGTTATTGTTCTCAAATGCAGTAACCTGCATCCGACCCACCATGCACCACATGCCACCCAGAAAAAGAGATCGAGGCTGCCACGTACCCACCCAACAACAACCCCCAACCCCCCGCCTAGCGTGGCTCCGCTCACTCGCCGAGAAAATGGGACCATCGCTCGGACAGGGGGGACAGGCATCAGGAGGGAAACGGCTGCTCCGCGCGCCCTGTGCAATCCTTCATCTCGCACCTGCGTCCCCCCAACGCTCCTCCGTCCTTGCCGTCGGAACATCTGCGGGGGGCGGCGAGTCGTTTTTTCTGCCGCGGGGAGGAAGCGGTGCAGTCACCAGGGGGAGTTTGCTCCTTTAAATCAGGTTGACTCATTCATCTGCTCCTGGCGTGAGCGCACACTCCGGTCTCCCATCCAAAAGCGCGCTAATCCCTTCGTAGCTTATTAGCGCCTGCCGCCCATGCCAAGATCCCTGCGAGGAAACTCTCCCTCTCGCTTTCTTTTCCGGATTTGCTCTGTCCTGTTGGAGTTAAAATGATGGATCTGGTAAGCGTTGTGCTGTCAGTTATTCCAGCACAGATACGCAGTGCCAGCAGTGCCCGAGGCCTTGCCTGGCACTGGCGCGGGCACAAGAGGCTGCTGTTCCCAAAATCTGCAGTCTTCACTCACGTACAGATTCCTTCCCACATCTGTCTGAAGGGCATCGCCGTCTGGCAGGAAGCCACCGTTCAACCCTCCTGAAGATCCAGGGAACCCCCCCCCCCCCCCCCCCCCCCAAATACTGGCTTTATTACACAAAGGAATGTGGCAGGATAATGCTGAAAAGCATACGCAAGAACATAAGCATGTGCCCATGCTGACACACACACACACACACACACACACACACACACACACACACACACAGACCTCTCATGCATTTGACCTCTCAAACCGCACTCGGTATTACATTAGGCCCACTCCTGTACTGTTACGCCACTTCCAGAGAAGTCACGGTGAATATGGTGATGTTGTCCAGGACAGAGTCAAATCTGCAAACCTCAGTCTCCGTCCTGCTGCGCTTACACAACCCCCCCCCCCCCCCCACACAGCTTCTCCTCACTCCTCACACCCCCCCCCTCCCCCTGCAGGGTCCTCTAATGCCCAAACATGGAATCAATAACCAATCAGTGCCAAGCGTGCATGGACATCCGTGCATTATGCAGATTACTGGAGTGCCCCAGCGGAAGGGACCAGCTCCCCCCCTGCCAAGAGTTCAGCTATCCCGCCTCAAAGAGAATCCCCGATCATCCAGGCCGCCCCAGACACGTCCTTCGTCCGCGTTTGATCTCGGCATCGCGGCGTTCGGAGCGTATATAAATAGATGCATTAGTGCAGATGAAGAAGGAGAGATCTCTGGACCTCTGCTGCAGAACATGGTTCCTGGAGCAGGAGGAGAGGTGCACAGACCAGCAGATTAACAGAGCATCAGACCCGGCGTGAGGAAAACGTGGCTGAGGAAGAAATCGGAGATAAAAACATGGCAGAGGGTTGGAGCAGCGGCACACGCCATCAGCTGCCATGCATCTCACGCCGTCTCAGCGCACCTTTCAATAGGGCCTGTCGAAAGCGCTTTGTAAAACGATGTGCATTGTGGGTAAGTGGTGGGCGGTGGAAAGCGAGGGGGTGGGGAGGGGGGGGCGGTTGACGCTCATTGTCTACTAGGAGCATATTTTAACAGGCCTTGGAATGACAGCGGGTTAATGGGGAAACCTCATGGGGGTGGGTAAAAAAAAACAGGAAGATGAGAGAGAGAGAGAGAGAGAGAGAGAGAGAGAGAGAAAGAGAGAGAGAGAGAGAGGGAGAGAGAGGGATGGGTGGTGGGGGGAGTGTTGTGACTTTGGCACCCGGTGATGCAGAGGCCATGGTGTGCGGGCTCAAAGGTCAGGCCTGATCACAACGCCTCCTGACAAGTGTAAATGGGATTCCTCAGTCCACCCCGTGACTAATGCCCCGCCACGCCACGCCACACACACACACACACACACACACAGGTTAGCAGACCTTTTCAGGTCAGATCACGCTCACACTAGGTCTGCTACCTCCACCGAGCTGCTGACCATGCGCCACTGGGACCGATCGACCTCCACAGAGCCCTGTGGTTCTGGCCAGTCAGGTCTGTAGGAGTCTATACTGTCCTGCTCTACCACATCACCGCAGACACACACATACACACACACTCTTCTAAATATTTCGATTTAACCCTGATCGGGTGCTTAGAGTTGCTTAAAAATCAAGGGAAAACAAGAGAGTTCTTCAAGGTTTTATATGAAAGAAATAGAAACACTGAAGTTAGTGTGCTCATCAACATTGTTGGGAGATTCATTCATTATTGTTTTAGGGATTAATCATTTTTTGTTTGATGGATTAATAAGTTATTGCGTTATGTGAAAACAACATCCGTGTAGCTGAGGTCTTCAAAACAAACAGCAAGTAGAAACTTTGGTTTGGTTCTCAAATGTTAAATCGACGACTTTTGCTACAGATTTACCAAATCAAATTGTCTTCATCCACTAATGTTAATAATTACTTCTAATGCAAATGAAAGTGTAGTTAAACATTCAGTGAGTATCTACGTGAAAAGCGCTGAAGGCAAGATCACAAAGTCACGCGATCGCTGCCTTGCACTTCAATCTCATCAGCTGAGTTTGTGTCTGTGAACACACTTTAAAGAGAAGAATCAGAAGTCCAGCAAAATGACCAAACACAATGATGGCAGCATGCGGGGCATTGAGAATTCGTCATACGACACAGCTGAAACCACGAGGGACTCACGTGTGGTGAATTCGACTTGTGCAATCACCTTGAAAAATGACCCCATATATGGGCTGGTAGGATGGGAATAGTTTTCTGTGTTAAGAAATCTATCCGTGGAGACCGGCTCACTTTTACTCGACCTACGCCCCAAAATATAAAGCAAATCCAAATCCGACTGATCCGGGAAAGCAAAGAGCTTTGGAACATTCGCCGTAGCAACCCAAAAGAAGCAGGTTGGTGGCAGCATCCTCTGTACGAAAGTGTTCTCCAACATCAACTTTGAAACACCTGAAATAAGTGCCAGATCCTCCCCCACCACCACCACCACCACCATCATCATAACCCCAGTCTCGCTAAATGACATGGGACAGCCTCTCCATCATGTATAATTCATCTGAGATATTCTCAACCTGAAGCAGAACAATCTATCCCCCCTCCCCAGACCTCAGAAGTGATTGCAAGTTGAATATTTCAAAGAGTTACAAAAAAGGAGAAAGAGAGAGGATAATCCAGCAAGAGGACATTTAAAAAAATAAAGCAAAGCTGAAGTGTGGGGAGAGAGACTTAATTTTGGGGAGAGAGAGAGACTGAAGCGTGGGGTGAGAAAGACTGAAGCGTGAGGAGAGAGAGACTGAAGCATGGGGAGAGAGAGAGACTGATGTGTGGGGAGACAGAGACTGAAGCGTGGGGAGAGAGAGAGACTGAAGCGTGGTGAGAGAGAGAGACTGAAGTAAGGAGAGAGAGAGAGACTGAAGCGTGAGGAGAGGGAGAGACTGAAGCGTGGGGAGAGAGAGAGACTGAAGCGTGGTGAGAGAGAGAGACTGAAGTATGAGGAGAGAGAGAGAGACTGAAGCGTGAGGAGAGGGAGAGACTGAAGCGTGGGGAGAGAGAGAGACTGAAGCGTGGTGAGAGAGAGAGACTGAAGTAAGGAGAGAGAGAGAGACTGAAGCGTGAGGAGAGGGAGAGACTGAAGCGTGGGGAGAGAGAGAGACTGAAGCGTGGTGAGAGAGAGACTGAAGCGTGGTGAGAGAGAGACTGAAGCGTGGTGAGAGAGAGAGAGAGAGAGAGAGAGAGAGAGACTGATGTGTGGGGAGAGAGAGCGAGGGACTGATGTGTGGGGAGAGAGAGCGAGAGACTGATGTGTGGGGAGAGAGAGACTGAAGCGTGGGGAGAGAGAGACTGATGTGTGGAGAGAGAGAGAGACTGAAGCGTGGGGAGGGAGAGAGAGAGAGACTGATGTGTGGAGAGAGAGAGAGAGACTGATGTGTGGAAAGAGAGAGAGATACTAATGTGTGGAGAGAGAGAGAGAGAGAGAGAGAGAGAGAGAGAGAGACTAATGTGTGGAGAGAGAGAGAGAGAGAGAGAGAGAGAGAGAGAGAGAGAGAGAGACTAATGTGTGGAGAGAGAGAGAGAGAGAGAGAGAGAGAGAGACTAATGTGTGGGGTGGGTTGCTGATTACTTTCACCTTTCTTGACAAGAGACTCAGTAGCGAAACACTTAAGCACCAGATTTGCTTAATTTTCTACATGATTTAACAATGACATGTACTGGGAGAAGGGGGGGATGGCGTCTGCTCAAAGACAGATTTAAAGCCATTCTGGCCAAAAAAGAGATGCAAGTATCTTCACTAAGTACTACTACCCATGTATGGTTACAAAATCCCCAGATTATCAAGGGCTTAATGATTTTCTCTGATATGTAAAAAAAAATTACTGAGCAACAAACCATCAGTTTGAGCCTGTAACTAAATAAATTTGGCATACATTAAATTCTAAGAAAAGCCAACATTTATAGCAAGTGACACATTAATCATGTCTAACCAAAATGAAACAAAAAGGACTGTACAACACATACAGAGCTGAGCCACTAATGCCAGCAGCACATATATGCAGACATACACACACAAACCGGTATGCAAATTACAGACACATGTGCAGCACACACATCTGCTCTGCCCTCCTCATACTTCTTTATACCTGCGCAGGAGAGCAATTCTACCTTTCCTGCCAACACAGAGTTATTGTTCCCAGTCCTCCCTCTAACTCCCTCTCCTGCCGTTCACTGGGGTGTAGGGCGTACGGACGCCGGCTGCGGCGGGGGCGGATACTCACAGCCTCTCCACGTTGCGAGGTATGTTCCGGGGCACGCTCTTCAAGCCCAGCCCGTGGCAGTCCACGGTGGTGCCGCTGCAGGCACAGAGAGCAGGGCAGGCGTCCGCGCCGGACGCCCACAGCACCGCGCCGCACAGGAGCAGAGTCCAGCCCCACGGCCCCCGCCGCGGGTGCCCGCAGCCTCCCGAGTAGCCTCTCCCGGGCATGGTCCGCTCCTCCTGCCGCTCCTCCTCGCCTCCCACGCCGCCTCCCGTTCTCCGGAGCCCCGAAAACCCACCCCCCCCCACCCCTCGTCCAGCGCCTACTTTCTACCGCTACCTTGACCAGCAGAAGTCCCGGCACTGCAGGCTCAGCAAACACGCAGCGGTGTGGGAGACTATCTGACTAAGTGTGGAAGGGGGGAGGGGGGGACAGAACAGAAAAAAAAGAGGAATAAGTATGTTTTTGTCCTCAAGAGGAAGGGGGGAATGGATACTTTAGGTCACACTAGTCTTCTACTGTTTGGAGGTTCTTGGGGAGAGGGGGGAAAAAAGCTTCTCCTCTTCTGTTGTGCTTGACTTCCTAAAGAAAACTCTCTCTCTCTGCCTCTTCTCTCTTTGTGGAGTTGCTTCTCACACGCGGAGCTCGGTGTCTACGCCTGGTTCCCTCCCTCTCCAGTCCTCTACTGGCTGCCTACAGAGAGGGGAACAGCAAAGAGGAAAAAAAAGATCTCTCTCTCTCTCTCTCTCTCTCACACACACTCACACACACACGCGCGCTCGTGCTCATACACACACACACACACACAGCAGTCATCCATCACAAGGATCTACAAATAGCAGCTCCCAGACTCCTCCCACCCCCCCCCCCCCCACACCTACTTCTCCCTCCCCCTGCCCAAACGCACCTCCCCACGCTCTCCTCACACCCACCCTGCCTCAGCTCACCCCGCCACCCGCCCAAGATCCCTCAGGCGTCCCATCCTGGCTCATAGAAGCTACCCCCCCCCCCCCCCCCCCCCAGGGACTACAATTCAGTGGCCCATAGCTCAGCCCGTGTCCCAAGACACCGGCCCCCACAAAAGACCCAATGTGGAGGAAGATCGACCTGAGGGAGAAGGGTCAAAATGGATGGGGCAAGAGGGTCCGTTTCCTCTTCCCTCCCCCAAAAGCCTAGCATCCAGTGGGGGCAACGTGTGCTCGAGATGGGGGGGAGGTAGTGGTGGTGGTCTGGCTGGTTATATAGAGCGAGACACAGAGCTTTTGTAGAGGTAGGGTAAGGAGAAGGGGTGTGTGCATGTGGGGGGGGGGGGGGGGGGGGCATGACGGTGTTGTGCAGACTGCTGGCCACAGGGCAGGTATGGTGTGTGTGTGTGTGTGTGTGTGGTCAGACAGTGGTGTCTGCTGGTGCCAAGTGGAACATGGAGCGAAGCAAAGAAAGGGTAAATGGGAGAGAAAGAAATAGAGCGACTCATAGGGGGGAAAAACTGTTCAAATCCCATATCCTGTCAGTTATTTGACAGTGCATAATCTAGTAATCTGAGATGTTAATCCAATCAGACAAGAAGATTGTGGTATATATCCATAATAGATGGATATTTTATTTAAAAATGTGTTTACAAATATAATGATCCCTTAATATGTGAATAACAGCTGTTGATTTTCATATTAAGATTGGTTAAGATATGAATCGAAGGAAAACAAATAGCTATAAAAAATATTCACCAACTATAATTAAAATATTTCAAATAAACAAAAATGAAAGAATCTCCTATTTGTGGGAGGAAAAAGTGCTTTGGATTGCCAAAAAAGCCCCCCCACACACATACGGAGAGAGTCTGTTTGCTGTGACAGCATTTGCATGGGACTTAAGCAAAAAGACAAGACTAAACAAACATTGTGGAAACTATGTGAGTCAAAGGATTTTCTCATTTCCTTCGGTCCTTGTTTGTGGTATTACGTTGCTGTGTGTTACTAAATCACAACTCGCACCCACGCCGAGGTGCTGAAGTCTCAGCGCTATTCCGTTTGCTTCCTCTGTCTCTACATTTGCGGTGAGAAAGCGTGGATTCGGAAGGTTTAACGAGGCTTTCGCGAATTTTATCTGCTGCGTTAGATCTAATTCTGCACACCTTCAAATACACACCTGTCTTTTATACTTTACCGTGGGCTCATCAAGTGCACGTGTCAACATTTCTGACTCTGATTCCTCCTGTGAGATCAGAAGTCGCGATATTAAATATTCGGACGGAAAAAGAGACCGTGGAAAGCGAATGCCGGCATGAAGACGTCGAGCAGAACAAGTCCTGGAAGTGAGGACCTTTCCTTCTTCACAGACACGTGCGCGATTTGGACCCGACTTAGTATAGCCTAGCAGAACCGGTGCTGTCGTACAGATCACTTGTGATCCTCCAATTAAGGCGGAAACATTCAAAGTAACGGGAGCGTCATTCCTTCAATGTCTGTGACAGCAACGAAAAGATGAATACGACTATTCATGTGACATTATATATATATATATATATATAGATCATGTTGTCTTCTTTTAGATCATTAGAACATAAAAAAACGAATCTAAATTAGACGTTCAAATGCCAAACATACTTTGCATTTACTTGCTATAGGTGTGCTATTATCCAAAACATTATAACCCATAAACCAAGTCCTGTTCACAGTGTATCATCATCTTAAAATACAGCGAAACCTTATATTTATTGTTCGTTATAATACTTTTCCCAAGACCATTACAATGGAGAATTCCAAGTCATCCAACTGTGACTAAACCTCCCCTCGCTGTGTATTAGCCAAACATACAGCAGTAATCCTGAGCAAACCACCACCATTAATGAGAGCAACAGCCCAGCATTAACATACAGTAATATCAAACCGGGTATAAAAGACCGTCATCCAGGGCACCGCGTCCTGGCGATGAGTCTGTGCAGACAGAGGGCAAATGCCAAAGAAAACCAGCCTCACCGCTCTCGACTCTACACTAAACATAGATTCTCCGGATTCCGCATTCAGTCACGTTGACAGAAAACAGGGCTCTTTTCGGGGTGTCTGTGAGATAGACACGCACAGCATATAGTTACACTGACAGGAATGAAATAGCAAATAAGAACATAATAATACACCAGAGCATTCCTTGAAGTTGTGAAGTTTTCTGTACGTTTCTACATAACTGCAACCAAGCTCTGTCCTGACGGCCAAATGTCGTTTGTAAGAACATGACCTGAGCAAACGCTACCAGCAACCAGAAATGGAGAATATATCGATAGAGAATTGGAAGACACTCATTAAAATGTTTTCACTGATAAGTGATCTGGTCGAGGGGAATAGGCCTTTATATAAATGTGTGGACAAACCTAACTGCAAGGAAATAAGGGATCCTGTACCCACGAGCCAGCTGAAGGTTGTATTTCCTTCTCCTCCCCCTTGTGGTGAATATTAAAATCTCACCAAACAGTAGCCAGGTGTGTTGGGGCGGGAGGGGGTGTTAAAATGTTAAAGGGATAAGGTTCAAACAAATGAAGAAAATAGTTTATGTAAAATAAGAATAATCATGGAACGCTCTCTAAATTAACATTGCTCACAGAAATAACTACAGCCTTTTAAAACTTTAATTTCCACCTTTGTATTGTCATTTTTCATTTCTTTTCAACCTTTGTTTATTGAAAGGCTTTTAGTTATTAAAGTTTCAAGGATTCTCAGTTTTAAATGGCATTAGAAATTAATAATGACAGGTAATGAATAATTGGAATTTGAAAATAATCTGAATAAATAATTCTATTTAAATGAAAATAACAGAGGGACGGTGATAGATGTTTTATTCGCATTTACTCTTCAGACAGACCGAATACTACAGCTGGGATTGAACCCCTGACATCTTTCGTCAGTACATCCAGGCAAGATAAGTGCAGGACCCACCGATGCTCGTTCTTGAACATTTCTCAAACATCCCCCCCCTGCAGCCCATGAGATTCTGCTTCAGTCAGTCACCGCAAAGGCTATGATGACTAAAACTAGTGTTTTAATTCACGTTTATACAGTGTGTATGTAAGCTATAGAGACTGAACGCTGAGCTAGAATTATGAATCCAATTTGCTTTGGGCTGCAGTTCACTACAGCTCGGTTTATCTTCCAGAACTCCTGGTGTCACTCAAGCTGTGTTCCTATATAATGGGAAGTGGAGGGGGGTTGTGTCATTCTTCAGAGGTAATCCAACGATGTATGGCACAACTCAGTGAGAGCTGCTGGAGACTCGGTCTTCAGCATGTAGAAGATTTTTGAAAAAATCTTAGATGAGGAAATAAATGAGGAACAGAAAGGCGAAGACAAACGCCTTCCAAAAAAGAAGATTACAAAAAAGCAAAAGTCTGCAAGTGGAACAGGCACAGCGAAGCATTAGACCATGAATACTAATTATATTATTCATGTAATGATGCCCACCATTAAAAGCTATTTCAATCACTATTGCACACAGACTTGTCTCGTTTTAGCAGTAAGATAACCCAGAACTTGTAAGGCTCCAGTAAACCACAGATGTTATCCGTCAAAATTAAATTACTTCTATCTGGGAGAAAGGAACAATAAATAAACCTGTGGGTGTACAAAGACACACAAACCCACAGAATACAAGTGCACCGGACTTTCAAACCTCCAGGACTCTGGTAGAAGACCTTAGGAATGTATAGAAACACCACACAGCAGAAAGGTGGGGCAGGGATATGCATGTTTGTGTATAGTGTGTATTTTATAAATACGTATAAAGTGTACACACACACCCAAAAACCTTGTGTTAAACCTTTACAGCTGCTACCTCCAGAGAGGGAGAATGATGAATATTTATGAGCTCCAGCAAAATTGATTACATCAAAGGACAGTTCTGTCCTTGAATCACTGCCATCCACTGCCCACATTCTTTGGATGTGCGGGATGTTAGTAGCTATTAAATATATTAATAGCTATTAAATGTATACACAAATTTGACATACTCATAAAAACACCCAATTATTTTTGATGCTCCAGCATCAATCTAAAATAACTTTCTTAATTGCTGTAAATGAAAATGTCAACACTGGCTACCTTTGAAGGTTTAATGGAAGCTATCCTTTAAGTGACTGCAGACGACTGACCTTAATCTGGTGTTAGGGGCATGTAGAATCACGGTGCACTCTGCAACACCCATTGGTTTAGGTGAAAGGACACATTATCCTATATTACAGTTTTTCTCAGTTGATTTGGTTCATTTCTCACATCATGATTTACATTGGCATCACAACTAGTGCATTTCTCAAAACAGTTAGTGCAAACAGCAAAACTCAATGAAATTCCTGCAAAATCACATACTTCACTCAAAATACTTTGTTTTTGCCCCAAAATCAAATATTTAGGTCACTCAATTTGTCAGTGCCATCAGAGTATCTAGTCTGTGTGCCATTGCCTATGAACAAGGCAGTCAAAATACTTGTCAGTTGTTGTCAGTGCAACTATAAGTCACAGTCAGTGTAGACTGTATATTCTGAGGGAAACTATCTAAGCTTTTGATTTCAAGAACTGCAAAATTAGAAACTTATTCTACACATTCAAAACAACCTGAGCACATACAGCCTCCTCTTGTTGTGTGAAAATGGAACCTCTGCTACCACTATGAGCTACTCTTGATATCATATATGGTATAAGAATGCAAAAATTAATGTATTTCAGTGTGCAGCATTACAGCAGAGAGCACATTTCTGAATTACACACGTTTTCTCTATGAAATGTTTGAACGATTGTAGACAAAGTTGTTCTTCCAATATTCGGCTGCACCCAGCAACCAGCTTCAGCCATTGTGAGACCATGACTTACATGTAAAACATGGTCCACAATTGTTGCCCTTACTGTATTTCACTGTTTTGTCCCCTCAGCCTTACACCACAGTCTTACCCATCTACACCACACAGTCTTACCCCTCTACACCACAGTCTTACTTCTCCTATTGACTGTTCACCCTATACATGGCCTTGTCTTTACATTATGAGACTTTGTGATACTGCAGTGTTTAGCGTCTATAAATGTTTGCCAATAACAGTAAAGGTTCATGAGACGCACCTCTGACCTATGGTTGAGACCACTGGTTGATCTAAGCCTTCACCAATTCCCTTTCTTATTGTAACTGAATGTTCACCTGCAAACAATTTAATCAAATTAGGATAAATTAACAAAATGTAACAAAAATAAACTAAATAAATAAATGTAAAATTATGCCTTAGAGATTATGACAACATGTTCAGCATTTTTGCATATAATGACCCATTATATGACCCAACTGTCCATGTCTATTTGCAATATGTACAAAAGCATTTGCAAAATGTTAAACACAAGGAGAAATGCAATTATGATGTGCACAAGTGACAAGGAGATGTGGAGACTGAATGAACAGTTTTGAGAATTTCAATTCTGATCTGAGAAATGAACCGAATCGACTGAGAAAAACTGTAAACATGGCAATTTTGGAGACACAAATGATTGCAAAGGTTTTGGATCATCTTGATTTAATGTCACATGCTGAAAGCATTGGAATGCAGATCCATTTTAAATGGATCAAACCACTGTAACTGTTTTGCAAAAACCAAGATGTCAGTATGCAAAGTAACACAGTTCTGCTTCTAATTGAGCTCTAAAAGACTATGTTGGCTAGCCCTACGTTATGCAAGTACTGGAGGAAAAAATTAAACACCCACCCAGAAAAACCTCAAAATCACATCCATAGCATAGATATACTGAAATGAAATATTAAATCATTTACACAAAAGTTTTAAAAAGAAATAACTTAAGACATAAAAGCAATCTGAAAGTAACAGTGGTTAACAATTTATAGAAATTGAGTCACAGTGAAAAGGTTATGACTATCAATAAACATTCACACAACTGAAATATTGAAAAGGAAATTATTTCACATAAAAATGACCAGTTACTAAAATGAAGGCTCAGTAAAAAAAAAACATATAAAAATAAATTGTTATAAATGGTAGAAATCCCAAAGAAACATAGAATCCCAGTTGAAGTCACATTAGTTCAAAATGTTATTCAAAAGCATACTATATACAACATGCCAGTGATTAATCAAGAGGGATTTTTTAAAAATCCTATTTGAGGAATTCCTTCATTTCACATGAGCCCTTGAAGATGAGATTCAGACAAAAATCAAAGCATGGCACTGTCCTCCCACCATGTGCTTTGAGCAATGGTGAAAGTTGCAGCATAACTGGACCAGTCTCTGGTCTCGCATTAAGGCTCATGTAATGGGAGGAGAAGATCTTTCCCCTCTTGATTAATCAACATTTTAAATGCAGCACAACGTGTAGGGGGGAGGGCACTCAACAACACACATCCCACAAAGGTCATGCAGATAGCACCAAAACGCTCTTACACGTTCTTACACACCCTTTCTTTACAGAGGTGATTACCAACTATCTACCTCATTCACAAAATACCACCAAATACTACTTCCCAGATACCATGCTTTAAAAACGCTCTCTGAGATTGAAGACGGTTCACTGTAGCAAGGCTGTATTAGCAGGCCTACCCTCCTAGCCCTCCAGCAAGGTCTGAAATGAAACGTCTCATCACTAGACCACTAAACCCAGAACCTTCAAATGAACATGCAGATCTACCTTCAAGGCCCATCTGTTCAAACATGCTGAAACATACACTCAGCTATACAGAAATGCTTAACCTTGACCTTTAACCCTACACGTGTGACCTTTAACCTTACGTGCAAGTTCATAGTTTTGCATATACTGCATTTTTTTAAATATTTCTATTTTTATTCCTGTCACAGATTAGCAGTTCTGAACGAACCAGATTTTCAGTCTTGGGGGGGAGGGAGGGAATCCTGACCTAGTGAAGCAAATCACAATTTTTGCATAGTCCAAATTTTGAGCTATCACATTTGTTGGCGGAGTTCAAATAAATATATAATCTAAAGCAGTTTCAAAATAGTGACTTGCCAACACAAAGTTAGGGCAGGCTTAAACTGGATTGCTGTGCTGGTGAAAGAGGAGCCCGTTTCAGAGACGTGGAACTCTGAAAGAAGGAATAACAGACATTCAATGACAAAGTTACAATAAATACCAGTTCTCCAGATTGGCAGCATTTATCCTAATGCACCATCCCCAATTTGACACGTTAATGACGGAGGAGTGAGGAGAGTCTTCATCATTTTCAGTAATCTTGTGCTTTACACTGGATGAATGGGAGGAATTACACTACATAATTAAAAAATCAAATTCACAAGGGGCCGGTCCGTTTCTCCTGCTCGAGTCAAAGGGAGGTCTGTGTGAGCCTGTGACGGCTGGTTATCGGCTGCAGGTCCAAAACGAATTTCACTTGGAACTTACATTTTTGGGCACCTCCTTGGTTTGGCGTGTTCCCGTTGCAGATCTCTCAGACGTTTGTTGGTTCCCCAAAACCTTTCTCTGTTTAAAGGAAACATATGTTGAGAAGTGACGGTGAAGCCCTGTCTTTAAGTAATATAAAAGATAGTCAAAACATACTTGTACATTTGAGTAATTAACGTAATTTATGCAATTGCATGAATAATAAAAAAAATTAACAGACCTTGATTAACCCCCCAAAGGAGCGTGAGCGGTTGTGCTTGGGATTCGTAGGCCTGGAGCTTTCCTGCACTGGGGTTCCCTGCTTGTTGAACTACAAAAGAAACATCTCCATTCAGCACAGCTCACAGATGATCTAAAGTAGGGATGCACCGAAAATTCGGCCACCGAAAATTTTCGGCCGAAATGGCTTAAATTTGCATTTTCGGTTTTCGGCCGAAGTACTTTCATCACCGAAACAACACGGCCGAACAGTGTGCTGTGATGACGCAAGCAAAAATCGCCACCTGCACGCGCTTATTTGGATAAAGCTAGCAAAAAAATTCCAGTGATGGCGCCAAGGCAAAAGGACATTACACCAAAAATTATGGAACTCGTTGCCTTAGACGATCAGCCGTTCTCTGTCGTAGGGATTTCGTAGGCTAATAGAGCACATTGAGCCCCGTTATGTTTTGCCGAGCAGACGACATTTCTCAGAAGTGTGTTTACCTGAGCTGTTTAATGTTGTTGCAACTCACGTCACGTTTTTATGAGAGAATTTATATTTATCTTTCAGGCCAGTCAGTTATAATTAAATTTAACTCGTATAAAATACATATATTTATCCTCTCAGATAAAAACGGTCTGCAAGCGAGTTTAATTTAATTAGTGGTCGGCCGTTGTCAGCGGTATCGCTGTTAACGGCCCACCACTAATTTTACTTTATAATATGCATTACTGTAATGTCAGTGCTAAATAAATATTTTCAAATCAAATTTTGTAGTTGATTTATTCTTTGAATAGCAATGCCTTGATTTTAGTGAGGTTAGCCATAAATCCAATGTTACTAATAATTGGCATAATGTATTTCGGTGTTTCGGTTTTCGGCCTTGGTTTCCTCATTTTCGGTTTCGGCTAAGAATTTTCATTTCGGTGCATCCCTAATCTAAAGAATGTCATCTATGGTCACAGCATGTCCCGAGCAAAGGAAATAGAACAAACAAACAAAAAAGACCAGCGATATCCGAGCAGTGGCGGAACACGACGCGAACGGTTCATGACGCTACCTGACGAATGAGCTTCTTCTTCTTGGCAGACTCGGGCATGTTGCTGACGTGAGCAAAGAGGTCGCGCAGGGCCTCGTGGGTGTGCTGCTGCACATCACCGTTTTGCTCGTCACTGGTGCGCTTGGAGGGCAGCGGCCTTCTGCTGCCCGCCGCGGCCGAAAGCGCCATGTCGTCCTAGAATGACGCGGTAAACACGACAGTGCGTACGGTCAGTTTCTCCACAGTGAGGGAGTGTGCAATGGAAAAAACAAAAACAAACCAACCCACTCGCGACAAAAAAACAAAACAAAACACGCATGTATATACACGCACACCCCTACAACCCTTTGAAACTCCATCAAAGGATTTACTTTATGATAACGAAAGGCAAACTTCATTTATATGCAGATCTTAGGTAGTCAGTATTCAAATAACAATAATCCAATGTTTTTTTTTATTATTATTAAAGCAGCTGAACAAAGATTTTAAATTAGGTTTGTGCATGAGGCTGGAAACGACCATTTGAAATTCATAAAACTCAAAACTGTTTAAAGGGGATTTGATATGAGCTGAAGTGACAGCAGCCACAGAACAATCCTGAAAAAACATTCCGTTGCATCACGATGACACAGTAAATCTACAGTGTACAATAATACAATCACAACCTTCGACTGGGGGGTTTTTGATCCTGCGAAGACCATCCTGGCGTGTTCTTTAATGTACTGCGGCGCCTTGAAAACACAGAGCGAAACGATGAAGGTGAATGCTCAAAAAATAAAGACATAGCAAAATTACTACATGCCCTTTAGAAGTATAGAGGTGTTCTATCCCCCGTAACCTGTTCTGAGGACATTTGCTATTCTCTTATGGACAGGAGTTGAAGGCGTTCTTACCCGAAACAGCTTCTGGGAGTGCTTAATCAGAAATGCGATGCCGTTACTCAGTTTGTTCAAATTGTCCTGCAGATCATTCGCGGTCACCTGCATGCAGACAGAAGTTTCTTTACAAGATGCAACACACCGACTGGAGACTGCAGTGTTTGAGACAAGGGCCACACAGCACGTACCAACACACCGCAACAGAACTTGTAAAATAAATACATCAAGAAAAAATTACAAAAAATAAATAGCGGCAAACTGTTTAACGTGTTATGGTTAATGTCTGGACTGTATTGTTTTAACAAAAAAATATTTAGGTTTGCTGCCCTGTGCGAATGCTGAGTTTCTTTGAACCTCCCGACATTCATCTCAAATGTCTAAGACTGGTGAAGAGGTAACAGAGGATATACAGCTAACAGTCCTGCTTCAGACGTACATTCTTTGGCCAAATGATGTGCGGCGCGAACATGAGGGCCAGGTTGAAGGCGGACATCTTGTTCCTGTCCTGCTGCTTGGCGGTCTGGTAGAGGAGGTCCAGGAGCAGCTTGAGGAGGGTGCGGTTGGTGGACGGGAGCAGCATGAAGAGCAGCTGGAGGGCCTCGATCTGACGCTCCTTGTTAGGGACGTGCGTCTTATTGCCCCTCTCGTCCAGCAGCGTCATCTCTGCCGTGAGAAACACAAACGCGGCTGAGGTGGGTGGAGGCCATTTACCTGTGCCGCCATCTTAAAGTCAAAGCTTCTGGGTGACAGGGGAGCCACTTTCTCTAACTCCTGGTATGTCTTTGTAGCCTGTCATGATGCTAGCTTACTAAAATATGGCTTTAGTAAGCAGCTTTGTCTGCTTTAAAAATGTATCAGTGATCACTATGGGGATTATTGTGGCTTGAATATGATTTTGGGAAAGATGTGATGTTCATTCGACAATGCTTATTCAACAAAACCTTATGAAGATGGAGATGGGTCATCGGTACTGAATGATAAAAAAAAAACCTTCAACCTTTATCATTTGATAAAGCCATGTATCAGTTTTGACTATTTATGCGACATATTCAATGTAATTTATAAGTATAAACATTTATTTTTCAAAACAATTTTTTTTTGGCACTGGGCACCTATTCCTATGTTTGGCCACAAGACTCATTAGGTTGACATCCCAAGTAGCCACTGCATAATCCGATATTCATTTACCCCGGTAAAGTCATGCAATGGAATTTTCTAATTATTTTCACTCCTCACTACATACAGCCGTACATGTCATGACACTCACGCTTGTTAATGGCACTAGGTTTCCCAATTTGGATGTTAAAACTTTTCCTCAGCTGAAAATGGGAGGTAAGCTGAAGCCAGAGGCTGAACTCTGACCTCTGCAAGGATGTACCTGCTATTTTCAGATGTGCGTGATAATGGCGGTGAGTCAGCAGCGGCTCTGGAAGCTCCCCCAAGAAGATTTTAAGCAGAGTGGCAGCGTCATGAGGGTGGTAGTCCCCGGTCTCCAGGTCAATGTCTGCCCCTCCATTCAGCATCTCCCTCAGGGCCTGCTGTCTAATGCTGTTCCCAGGCACACGGAACAGGCCCTCCACATGTAGGTCTGACGGACAGAGAGAGAGTGCTTTTGGGATGAATAATTCAGCCCCGGTCCACTTTCATGATGACATCACTCCGTGCCCAAAATGGACCATGAGCTCATGTTTCAGAACTTGCTCACTCTAGGTCAAGCGCCGCGGGACACACACACACACACACACACACACACACACACACACACACACACACACACACACACACACACACACACACACACACACACACACACAGGCCTGTGGAGAAGCCCCGTTTCTCCAAGTGAGCACATGGTAAAAAAAAAATGCAGAGCCACAAGAAAAGCGTCAAATCTCTGGAACAAAAGTGAATTGTACATGTGTTTCCATTTTAGCGCCCTAAACACCTGACAGAGAGGCAAGCAATATCTGAGATGGTTAATTTGCCTATTTAATATCGACCCATCAGTTGCCTTTTTAAACTTGGATGTTTGAAAGCAGAACTGGATAGCACAAGCTGAAAGAGTGATGTTGCTTACTTTTCCCAAGGAATTCAATGAGCTGGTAAACTTGTGCAATGCCCTCTTCAGTTAAGGGTGCCCCAAAGATTACTCCTTTTTCTGTAATAATGAACACAAAAAGCAGAATGACTTAGTGAATTACTAACTTGCTATAGCAATTTGGTTTAATGGACATCTACATTTTTTAAAGCAACAATAAAAACCGTTAGGAATGCAAACGGCATTATGATAAAGGTATGTATTAATTAAATTAAATATTATGTACATTTTTTGGTAATATGTCTGTGTCAACTAATTCAGGATAGGCTTAGAATATTTTATTCCAACTATTCAGAGGCAAAGCAAAACCCATACATGAAGAGCCATGTTGTGTGTAGCACTGCTGAGGTGGGGATTGGCCTACCTTTGCGCTTCAAGAAGGTAGGAAGGCGGAGGAAGCCCGTGGGTGCAGGCAGCTTGAGCTCAGCCTCTCCCTGCAGCTGGGCGAATTCAGCCCCGGGAAGGTCTATAAGCCTGGTTATGTTGCTCAACAGCAGCTCAGTGAAAACCTGGGGTCGTTCGTGCCTTAGTTTCTCCACAAAGAAATCAGGGTTGAAGATGACGGGCTGGGTTTGATGCATTTCCTGGCTTATGACTATATTACATACTGTTCCCCTTTGAAATAACCAAAACAAAGACAGTGGATTATGAAAAAAATCACTCGTCTTACAGCGAATTACCTTAGCTAGTTAACTTTCAAACGGCCAGACACACCACATGTATGTCTACTGCCCCATACAGAATACAGACTTACAAATGAACAACCAGAACACTTTAACTCGCCTATCACCTCGCAGCGACCATTTAGTGAGCTAGCTTAGCATCATGCGCTACAGCTCCAGCATACCTTACAGCTAACTAGAGCTAGCACAGGCAGTTTATCTTGCCAGTGAATGCACTCGTACCGCTGCAGTTTTATCAAATACCATATATTTATTTTAAAAGAGTTAAGTAGTTATCTGGTTAACGATCGAGGAAAGCGCGTTCAAACTTGTATAAAGACGTTAGCTGGTTAGCCTTTTAACTAGGAAGTTAGCTAACGTTAACTGTCAACTTAGAACAAACCCTATTTGTGTAGGTAAACGTTATATCGCCGCGCGCTGGCAAGAAATATTTTAGGGGGAGCCCCTGAATTTCATTAATTTGTGCTTAATCGTGGTACACTTTTTAATAACGTAGCTCATAAACACACCGCAAAGCAAAACTTGTTACCTTCTAGTCTGTTTGTTTTCGTCCGTTTCTTTCTCAGCCGCCATGTTAAGTTTGAATTGTCCACCAAAACGCCCCTAGCACCGCCCTCTGATTCTGATTGGTTTACACGCTGTCGGCGGGGCTGAGGGCGGGGCTTTGGCCTTTTTTGGAGTGGGGAGGTGCTTCAGTAGATGCGTTTACTACGACCGGTTATACTAACCAGAGACCGTACATATACGGTCACTGATATTAACTAACTAAATGTATATTAATAATGAATATTTAATATGAATAATGTGATTTTTAATCTCAGCAGGCGAAATGTTACTACTGCAATGTTTATCACACTCCACCATCCAGCGTAAGGGAATTAATAACTTTTTTTTATGGACCATATAAAAATCACAGAGAAGTGAAAATTTAAGTGGCCTATCACAAGGCATTCACAGTGTGTAATGTTTTAAAAACGTATTCAAATGTCTTCATTCAGATTGAGATCGCTTCATTCAAATCCTGGGAGGTTTATTTAATCTACAGTTTTCATATCGTGTTGTGAATTTTCAACCACTAGGGGTAGTCCGTGATCCAAGCACATGTTCACAAGGCGAAAACGTCCTTTGAATACCTGCACACTTTCTGTTAAAAAAATTGAAAGAACCACAGGTGAAAAACGAAATGGTAGAAATAATTCGAAGTGAAAGCTGGCGGTTGCGAGGAAAATAAAATCATATGCAAATAAAATAAAATGACAAACATCAGATATCGAAGGTCTTTTCTTTCCATTGTAATGTTGCCTTTCAATAAATATAAACTTTTGTTTATACATTAACAAGAGGTAGTTGCTTGTCAGGATCTCAGAATGAATCCCCAAGAACATTTACAACATTGAACATTAATGATGCGTCTTCATATTTAACACAAAAAACTGCGCTACACCACAGCATCACGACATTTTAAATAAATAGTTAATAGCTAATGTTCTGTGTTGACAGGCGTTTTACTATAGGCTACTCGAACAAGAAATCATGTGTACAACTTTTTGTTCGTTACAACAAAAGCATCAAAACATCAACACCAGTAGAAGTAGCAACAAATATATATTTTTAATAAAGAGAATGTCTGCATCTTGAAAAGGGAAATCCTCGTAAAATCTTGAGATACATCTCAATTGATCTGCAAGCAACCAATAATCAACTCCCCGCTACAGAATATGCTTTAGACAAATATGACGAACAGAATGAAGCAATGCTTTCATGACCGCTAGAATTCAATAACGGAAAAACCTCTGAAGCAAATAAGGCAACCGAATTATACCCGAATACAACATGAACACAAGTAGCAATAACTGAAACAAATGCCCATTTGCTGTAGTCAGTTGATAGAGATATCAGGGAAGTGTTCTCCTAGAAAAGACACGGCCTCAGGCCGATGTGCTGACTGCCCCCGTGGACGTCTGGCTCGCCATGCTCGTCACAGACGCGGTGCCCCTGTGTCTGCAAAGACGTAGCCATCTGGGCCGTAACGGGCCTATGGTTTTCCAGCAGGCTTTGCGGAACATGTTGGAGGAGATGCAGAAGAGAATGGGGTCGAGGGCGCTGTTCACGTACCAGAGAGGCAGCGACAGGTATGACTTGAGCACGGTGTAGACCGTCAGCATCGTACCTGACCACGAGCTCACGTACACCTGCATGAGGGACGAGGCGATGTCGGGGAAGTTGCACATGAAGAAAGCCACCACCACCGCACCTGCAAGACAGGAAAGGAGCAGCTAATAACACAGCGGGATGCCATACGGGGTCGCGCCACGGAGACGCCATGGAGACGCCACGGAGACGTTGTCTCACCCATGAGCCGTAGTGCCCGCTTCTCCTGGAGCAGCATCTTCCCATTACGGAGGCACTGCGTGGTCCTGCCATCGCCGCCGGCGACCGCCCTGGTGATGCCCATGGCCGTGCGCTGGCGGCTGTTGTACCGGAAGTGAGCGATGATGAGGATGTAGAGGGTGAAGATGAAGGCGAGGGGCACCAGGAAGCACAGGATGCCCCGCAGCAGCAGGGCGCCCTTGTAGACGGGGGACGGCTCCTCCTCGGTCATCTCGCACATGGTGGACACCACGAAGACCTCGTCGGGCGACGTGGCCCTGTAGTCCAGGATGCAGGCCCGGGCTTGCCTGTAGACGAGGGCGAAGGGCACGGACGAGCCGAGGGACAGCAGCCAGATCCAGGCCAGGAGGCAGGGCAGCCTGGACCTCCGGAGGCTGGACAGCGAGCGCATGGTGTGGCACACGGCCACGTAGCGCTCCCCCGTGAACGCCAGGATGACCCAGCTGGTGGTGGCGCAGTACATCTGTCTCACCATGAAGTACGCCTTGCACAGGGGCGCGCCCAGCCGCCACGGGTAGCTCTCCCAGTAGTAGCGGTACACGGTGACGGGGACGGTGAGCAGCTGGAGGACATCGGACAGGACCAGGCTGAGGAGGTACAGCTGGATGGCGCTGGCCTTCATGCGGGCGTCGGTGAGGAGTGTGAGGATGCTGATGCCATTGAAGACGACCCCGAAGACAAACAGCACGGAGTAGAAGGCGGTCATGGGGATGGCGACGTGGTACGGCTCCCGTTTGGCGACGCTGATGTAGAGGTCGGGGGCCAGGCTGGGGCTTGTGTTGCAGGAGAGTTGGAGTGTCCCTTGCGAGTCGTTCATGCTGAGAGCAACGTGGAGCACTGACTGAGACGCTCTCAACACTGACGTCTCGTTTCTGAGTGCTCCTCTCTGAGGGAATCTGAGAAATGAAAAAGAGGAACTTCCAAGTTACAGCATACTGTGTATAATTTACATTTTAAGATCTTAAAGAGCAATTTCAGTGATTGTGCAAGTTTCAGACTGCAACGTCAAATCAGAAAAGCTTGGCTAAAGATTATACAGATGTTCAGCATGCTACCAAGATCCTGCTGAGGTATTTTAATTTTCTGTTAAATGTTTCTTTTTCCTTAGGTGTCATTCTCATTGTCTCTCTGAATGCCAGTGCCTGCACATTGCACGGACAACATGAACGACGACAATGTTAACTCAAGCACTGGCTGTGGATATAAAACCTACATGGTTCCAGGAAAAAAACTCCATAACCCATAAACATGATCCTGAAATAAGCAGTATCGTTTGATTTTTCAAAGAAAAGGCATAATTCTTCACTTTGTGGATTTATCATTATTTAATTCTGTTAACTATATTACATGTGCAGTGAAGTACAGCTTATTTGTAAGGACTTTAAAGACATTTAAACACTTCAAATATAGTTAAAGGAATTCATGGACTGCTAATGATAATGCGTGATCTGGATAAATCACATTTATAGAGTAAAGCAAACAGATGGTTTTACAGCTTAACAAGTAAGAACACATTGACACCATCCACTGCCCCAAATCCCATAGGCTTTACAAAACCCAATTACCATAATGACATATTTATAAAATGTATGACTTACTGTGAAAAGAACTGCGAACAGTTCAATGTGAAAAGACGCCCGTGTGTACCGGAGTGTGATTCAACCACCAAATGAAACATTCTGTGTGAACATCAGCCCCTCCCCCCCAGTTTGCTCTCTCTGTATCTCTCTCTCTCTCTCTCTCTCTCTCTCCCTTTCTCTCTTGCTCTCTGTCTCCCCCCCCCCCCACCCTTTCCACTGTCTGCTCGTGCACCATTTACACTGATCCTTCATCTCAAAAGGAAGAAGTAAGGGAATTCCTCTGCCAAACAGCAGGTGTGCAGATTGATTCATTCCATTTACATTTTGTCCAAACTTACACTCATGCAATATCCTGCCACTGCTGAAAGCGTATGTGCTTTAATCATATAACACCATTCAACTTTCAGTTCAAGGCACAAGTTTGATTAATTATGCAGTGAAACTGCAATAATCCAAATCTACAAAAGAAAGCAAAGACAAGAGTGACAAATAAACAAAAAAACATAAACATCAAAATCCAAAGGAAATGTAAATGTACAGACAAGACACGCAATGCCAAACGCTGCAGCAATGTCTCTCTTCAGCGTCTGCGACACCATAGGAGCAGCATACTTCTGTGATGGCGGCACACAATTTATGGACTGCAAATTTGGACATGGGTGAAGTCTCCCAGCTGAGAGGTGTTCTGCAATGTAAATACAGTACTGACACAGTCAGAAGGCATTTCAGTACACTTCCCAAATGCAGTACACAAAGGAATTTGAACAAAGAGAAGACCACAGGGCATACAGCTCTCCCACGCTGACAGATACCACATCATAAAACCATCAACCCCCCACCCCCCCTCACTCCGGACACACCTTCACACAACGATGATGAGGACACGGATGCTTGAACAAAGACAGATCCTTGTGTCTCCATGGAGATCTTTCATTTATACGCAAACCTGGGTTTTAGCAAATGGATCTGTGAAGAGTCAAGGTTGAGAAATGGATTTTCTGGCAATGCTAAGACAACCACAGACTTGCAGCTACCTGCTGCTGTGGCCTAACCATTAGAAAATGGTGACAATGGAGAAATATTGCATTTGAACTACGCTCTGCTGCTCGGGTGCCTACAATGTACTTTTTATACAATACATCCTTCCGGTCCAGAAAGTAGTGCCTGTGATGCTCTGTAGGATGTCCGTGGATTCCTTAGTATCCAGACTCTTATGCAGATGCTGTTGAAAGCCACAGGATGATTGGAGAACAGGAAGCCAGAATCCTGGGGGTGGAGCTCACTGCACTATGAGGCCATGTGTGTTTCATTCATGTCTTTCTCAGAAAGCTATAGGACAGTGAACAGCAAAGTATGAGCCTTTTTTATCAGCGAATCACAGCCAATCACAGGTAAGCCTGTTTTTCATCAGCGAATCACAGCCAATCACAGATAAGCCTGCTTTTCATCAGTGAGAGATGCACATAATGATAAGGAAAGATGCACGTGATAGCAATTGAGCGAGTGATTGTTGAGTAAGGAAATTAAATTCCACCTTAAGCTTGTGCTGACAAATCATAATCTCCCATGAAAACCGAAGCCTCTTCACCTTTTCATGTATTAGAATGAAATGGATGCATTTTTAATTACTTTTCTGAGTGCATTGCTCATTAATGTAAGCCTTAAGCACTTTAGTGATATTTTATGATCTTTCAAAACATCTAATATACCCTGCCTCATTTATCTTTTATTATACAGGGAACAAATATTGAAATGATGAGGCACTTAATTAAGAATTAATTAAGTAAATTGCAACATGGGGTTTTGATCCAGTTTAATAACTTGTTGCATTTCAATGTTACATCCGTCAGAAATTGCTCCAGGAATAGATGGGAAAGAAGTGCAGGCTTACTGTGATTAGGTTTGAGTCATTGTTAATCCGGCGAAGTTAAAATCAAAGATATCAGTCGAACAAATCCAAAATAAGAGTCAGAGGACTTTATGTGACTCCGAGGCAGGAAGTCAGTAAACAGGTGCGCACATACTCAGGGCAACCAAAACTAAAAGTTTGGACATGGGTGAAGTCTCCAAAAAGATCTGAATGATACATCTGGTCTGGTTGGTAAAACAAAGATCATCTTAAAATGGTAGAGGAACAAGTACACAGAACACACTCTAATTTAAGATGATCTTAACACTAGGATTAATTTTGGAAACTGGGCCCAGAATTGGAATTGTGAGAGTGCTAATTAAAGTGCATCACAAGACTTCAAAAGAATCAGCATAGTACAGAGCTCAAATACCCCACACAACATATCCCATATAGTATAGTGCTCAAATACCCCACACAACATATCCCATATAGTATAGTGCTCAAATACCCCACACAACATATCCCATATAGTATAGTGCTCAAATACCCTGAACAACTTATCTCATATAGTACAGAGCTCAAATACCCCACACAACATATCCCATATAGTATAGTGCTCAAATACCCCACACAACATATCCCATATAGTATAGTGCTCAAATACCCCGAACAACTTATCCCATATAGTACAGAGCTCAAATACCCTGGACAACTTACCCCACATATTACAGAGATCAAATACCCCGAACAACTTACCCCATATATTACAGTGCTCAAATACCCCAGACAATTTACCCCATATAGTACAGAGCTCAAATACCCCAGACAACAAAGCTTGTAAGAAGAAACTGGTGAGTGAAATATTGCTAATTCTACTGTGATGGAGGGAAACTGAGGCAGTGCACATTATTCTATTTATTAATCATTTTAACAACATCCAAACATGCTCAGTATATAATTATAATAATAGTTATTAAATCTAAATACTTAATTTATTTATGTCATGGTCCTGTTTCATATTATTATTATTATTGTTGTTAACATATACTCTGCATGCATATCGTAATAAAATTCACCTAAATCAGCAGTTTCGCTATGGCTAACCCCTTATCTTCCAGTATAGTCTTTGGACTTCATTACTGGGTGAATCCAGGGTACACAATCATTATGCACATCCTTCCAGCCTGCTTCCAGTGCAAAGTCTAATCTGTTCCCCTTCTTGGCTAGATAAACACACAGTGCATTACTAGTGGCAGCATGGAAATGAATCTAACCAGCTTCCTAAAACCTCGTGTGTCTCCGTTCGCCTGCATGCTCTCGACAGGCTCTTACAGCATGGCAGACAGATAAATTAGCGCGACGGATCAAAGCACGACCATGATGAAAGACCTGGCCCGAGTCCTGCTTGGATTCAGACAGCACACACAAAACATTCCTATCAAGAAGTGACAGTGAACAAGAAGTGTTGCCAAATATCTTCCCCATTCAAAGATCACTTCCTGCCTTAACCTGCCACATACAACCCAGACGCTTTAATCTTCAAACCTTGATTTGTTGGAATAAACTGTAGAAGATTTAGAGTATCGCAATTTAATTATGAAGTTCTGGTTTCTGCAGGCGCTCCAAAGTTCTACTTCTATCACTAATAACCACTTTAACCAAAAGGCATTATGTTTAGTGAAATCAGGTGCTTCTTTGTAAAAAAAAATCCTGAAGACTCTGCTTCACAAACCCTGAACAAAGGAGTCAGGGTACCCAGTGTGGTCACTTACTTCATTCGTTTACAGGAGTTTGTGGTCTGTTTGGACAAACACACAGTTTTGGCAATGTACTATAATGATGAACAGAATAACTTTTCACCTGTAGGAATAACTTTTATAAGCAGATTAACAATTCAAGTTATATATAAATAATGAAATAGATTTGTTTTTCAAAGTTTGGAACTTTAATAGGTGAATCAATCATTCATATATCTGTTTGAACCATAGGCCTCAGGGAAACTATCAAATCTGGTCTGACATGTCAGTGCTACGACAACTCATTGAATCCATAAATGAGGCACATGAAACTGAAAGCTCTGAGAGTTTATTTCCCAATTTTAAACGTCTTAAGTACAAACCACCATGAAGTGACAATCAGGCCCTTTTAAATTTTATATTAGCATCATCAATACTAAGATAACCTTTGCTGCTACACAGTAGGTGGTATGGTGAATCCAATGAAAACATGCAAAACAGGTCTAGACGACATCACAGATTCTTTTTCTTGTCTGCTTGATTCCTTTTAGAGGTGATGTTTTTAAACTGGAGAAGTTCAAGTATGGTGACAGATCCGTGGGACATCTTTCCTTGTTCAGTACATTTCTGCTTATTAATTCAACAGAAGCTCATATCTAGAATGGCTTATCGTCAGGGCGGCAGCATCTCTGGAGCAGTGCTGTGTCTGGCTAGCTTGTAATGGCATCTCAGTGGAACCCTGTCAACCACAATCAAACATGCCCATTTCTGTTTCATAGACGAATGCTCTGTGGCTCTATCTTCTGGGGAATCAGACTACAGTTTCCCCAGCATCCAAAATCATCGTCCTGTGCAGACAGAAATGATTCATGCACAATTTTGAGTTGTTCTCACAGTATAACAGCGTATTGATGTGTCACGTTTTGGCTTTCTTTTAAATGTATTATGTTCACTTCATGAGAGGTGGATTAACACAAAAGGTCCAAATTATTTGTAGGCAGGAGTTAGATGAAGTTAGATATTAAGAATGTTCCTTCTCCTATAAATTATTGTTTTTTTAATACACAACTTGACAGCGACAATACATGGGTTATGTGGAACTTTTCCATTTAATGCAAATGCAGCACTTAAATATACAAATGTCTGAGAGAAAGTTAGGATACAGTATTTCCAAAACATACTCAAAACATGTACGACCATGCATGGACCAAAATAAAAAAGTGTTTATAGCACATTATAGGTTTAGCCAATTCCCCTGCACAAGTAAAACAAAAATAAAACAGTAAGAGCTTTCACTGCTGCAGACGATGATGAGTGGTTCTGAACCATTAGTGTTATGTAGCACTTTCTTCTATACCATTTTCAAATCTTTGAATGGATGTTGAGAGGTAATATCCAAGCTCATGCAACAAACAACAGGCTATTTGGAGGAAAAGGTGTTTGGAGACTACAGCATAGCAAACTTGGGAACAAGATCTCAACTTTGCCAGCAAGTCTTAATGTCATACTCTGTCTTCAACATTTTTGGATGCCGTCATGTAACACACTGCATTAGTGCCCTACTTTCAAAGTTTAGGACCATCCTAAAGAGATATGAGAGCAGTGTATGGTGTCTTGTTCACATTACTCACACCGTCGAAAAAGCAGAATGACTCAGGCTTCTCACCGTGAGCTGTCCATGATGGTGTGGAGGCGGTGGGCGATGGTGAGCACGGTGCAGTGGGCAAACTCGCGCCGGATGGTGTCCTGGATCAGGCCGTCCGTCTCCAGGTCCACGGCGGCCGTGGCCTCATCCAGGATCAGGATCCTGGACTTGCGCAGCAGAGCTCTGGCCAGACACAGCAGCTGCCTCTGACCCACACTGGGAAGGACGGCTTGTTAGTGAAATCAGTGTTTCTCCACCCAGTCCTTGGAACCTAGTGACCAAACCATATTTTAGTTATATGCAAGCTCCTAGCACACCTGTATCAGTTATTCAGTGGTCCTAAAGGCTTGCTTTGGGCTTGCTATTATGGCAATGGAAGGGATAAAGTAGGTCAGATAAGGAAGTAACAAAACACAACATATAGAAAACAGAATTGCAGCTCCATGTATCTCCATCTATACATATAAATCTCTAAGACAACAAGTGTATTTCCAGGAGAACCAGCACTGCTACTCATTGTTCTCTATTAAAGAATCAACAGATCTTTACAGAAGCTTCTTTCTTCTGGTAGTCGTGGCTTTGTTCGAGAAAGCAGTTCTGACTGTTGCTAGCAGAGGTGGGGACTCGAGTCACATGATTTGGACTCGAGTCAGACTCGAGTCATTAATATTAAGACTTTTGACTTGACTTGAAAAAATATTCAGAGACTTAGACTTGACTTGGACTTTTACACCAATAACTTGGGACTTGAATTGGACTTGAACCTGTTTACTTGCAAAGACTTGATTTTTTTTACCCCAAATCTAAATTTTAAAACACATATTAATATTTATAGTGGGCCCCATTAATTTCATTTCCGTCCTTCTGACGCAGACCGGTCCTCTGCTTTTCCACACTCTGTACGTTGTGTGTGTGTGTGTGTGTGTGTGTGTGTGTGTGTGTGTGTGTGTGTGTGTGTGTGTGTGTGTGTGTGTGCATGAGCTGCAGCACAACCAATCAAATGGGGGGGGGTCAGCGAACGTGAATTGTTACCGGGCGGGGTGTAAAATGGACACAAATTAAGTATTATATCGCGATCGATCGATCGCCAGTGGTTGGTGCCAGAGCGAACTAGTAACTCATTGAATCATAGATAAGGATCAGAGGTAAATAAACTAGATTTTTTTTTTCGGCGTGAGAAATCGGATGTATGGCGTGAGAGCGTGTGAAGACGGTCAAATGCGTGTCTCACGCTCAATGCGTGAGAGTTGGCAACCCTGGATTCTGTATCTGAACTCAGGGAAGAGAGCCTCTCTTTGTCACCATCATATCCAGTTCTATCTCAGCATGGATTGTGTATTTGAAGACATCTACGTCGAGAAAAAAATATATTGACAAAAGTGGAGCGAGATTTCAGCTATGGGGACATCATTCTACGGCCTCATCGTGCACAAATGACATACAGACTTTTGGCCAGTTTGGTCTTTTGCAAATGCAATGCAGAATAGTTTACTGAAATGTCTAAAGTTGCATTCCTGTTAATTGTTCAGTTCTTATATTTGTTTGTCTTGTGTCACTCACACATGGACACACATGTTCTCCAAGAAACCAGGTAAGAGAAGAGAGGGAAAAATGCTGTTATGGTTCTTTGTATTGTACTGTGAAAATATCAGCACTTTTTATTTGAACATGGAGTTCTACTTATGACTTTTTCACAGAATATTTATTTCTGGAAAATTGTAGTTTAAAGTATGAATATTTTTGCAGCTAATTTTAACAAATTGAACTGTGCAATAAAGATGTGTAATTTAAATTTTTTTATACTTCGTGTTTTCAGTTGCAAATGTTTTATCAAGATTTGAGGAGAATACAGATTTAAAAAAGAACACATGTCTATTATTTACATTTAAAATATACCTGCAACATTGGTCAAAAAAAAAAAGACTCGAAAGGACTTGAAATTCCAAGTTTCAGACTTGGGACTTGACTTGACTGTTGCCTGTCTTGACTCGAGACTTGACTTGAGTTGACTGTCTTTGCTTGAGACTTGACTCGGGACTTGAGGATAAAGACTTGGACTTACTTGAGACTTGCAAAACACTGACTTGGTCCCACCTCTGGTTGCTAGTCTGCAGAAGACAGCTGGTCTTAATGTCTTCTGCAGAAGGGCAGAACCTTCACATTCTAATATGTTCAGAGCATGCAGATGTATGTGCTCTGACAGAAAATCCAGATGAACTACGGCAAAACGATGAGGGCTGAAGTTAGGAGGGCTGAAGTTAGGCTGAACATCAAAGAACCACCCGAGGGATGATGGGCAGTCTGCGTCTGAGGTCATGGAGAGACAAGATGGCAAACTGGACCCTGTGTATGAGGGTTTGTCTCTCCGCCACCTCGACAATGTGGATTGACAATGAAACAACGGTTGGGCAGACTGGAGTTTTCTGCTCAGCCACAACCCACACACACAAATTAGATGTCCACCACAAGGCAGGAAACTGTAACCAGAGACCTACTGTATAAACACTACAAACACATGTGATTTACAATTAGAAATACACTAGATCAAGCTAGGTTAGTCAGATTAGCCACAGGAGACAGATCTTCAAAAGAAGTCAAAAACTAAAGTTACATATATTTGTGAACACTCATTGCAACATAGAAATAAAGTAATTGATGCACATCAAAACAAAAATATAGTTCTGCCTACGGACAGTTTGGACACTACAATTAATTAAACTGAGTTTACTGAGTTTATGCCAGTAAGTGCATCTAAATATAAAATTCCTGTCTGAACACGGCTATGGAACATCTTAAGTCAGTATATGAGCGATGATCCAGACACCACATAAATCTACAAGACACAGTCTCACACTTTTGACAAGACATTCAAATTAAAGCAACTTTTTTTCTTCAAAATGTGGGATATGATGACGGAAAGGCGATCTGTCACATTGCATATGAGAGCAGAATTAGTTAAGATACTGGTGACACTGGGGCGCTGGCAGCTACACCACAAGTGGAGGTGTGGAGGAGTGGAGGTGGGCGGGGCACTGGAGGTGGGTGGGGCTGTGAAAACAGAAAGGGGGAGGAGTCTGGAATCTCCTGGCCTCCTCCTTCACACCCCTGTCAAAAATGTCAGCCGATTCCCTGACCTAACAACTGTCTGCACTATAATTAAAATGTGTGTGCTCTTCACACTCAGGCTGTAGTGACTGACATGAAGCAAGATTAAAGTGGCCATGTGAAATAAAAAAAAGAAGAAGAGGAAATTGCTGGTTCTATTAAGTCACTGGATTTTCCATGGCGGTTTGATGGTAGATTTTACCACATACTTGATCAAAAGTAGAGAAAAAATACTTTAAACTCCAGAAAATCCCTGGTGTTCTTTCACAAGGATTAAAATGACAGTATATACAAAACTGTGGCTGTTTTGTGGGCACCATATCCTTTGACCTGGTGAGTACTGGTATCTTCTACAGCCTTTACTGTGAAATTTTTACCTATGGTTGTAAACACCCCCCCCCCCACCCAAACAACAACCACCACCCCCAAATAAAGCACAATAAATCAGAGCTTGCTATTCATTTGCAAACCCCTATTGCGTTGCGTGCAACAACCCTTCCTCCTCTCCGATGTCACCTTTGGTTCCTTGTTGTTGACACAGTGCCGCAAAGAGACCCCCTCCATAACCTCTTCAATTAAAAATGGTTTCTTGCTGTCTGTGCTGTGTGATTACCTGCAGAAGTGTGTTGACACTATTCCCTGCTCTTGAGACCCAGGTGCTATAAACCTCTGAGTTGTTGCACTAATGGCATTGGCCACTGAGACAGTTCTGGCCTATCTTGTGACTGCTGTGGATGTCACAGGTCATCCCAGGCTGAACCTGCTCCAGTGCTGGGTGGCCCTGTGGACGGTGAAGCACACTCTCCCCATGGTGAGCCAGTCATCTCTGCGATCCACATATCCTAAAAGTGTCAACAAGGAAGGAACGAAGGAATAAAGGAATAAAAACATCTTCATTTAAGCCTGCAGCAAACCACAACTGTATGAGGGGGAATGTTATACAGGAAATCCCAAAAATGACTATGTCCATTTTATACTACAATAACTGCCTTTGAGTGTTTGACAAGAAATTCAAATTAAAGCAACTTTTTTCTTCAAAATGTGGGATATGGTGACATCAGTTCGGAAAGGCAGGGACGATTTGTTGTATTGTATATGAGAGCAGAATTATTTAAGATTATATTACTATACATAATACAGTATTATACATTATAATACTATAATGTTATGTTATATAGTATTGTGAAATACTATGACATTTATATTTATGAATAAATCATTTGTTTGATATAAGAAATGTTGGGGACATTTTAGTCAATGTCATAAATATGATGCATACCTCATCTTCTCTGTTTTCGCTGACCCTCTCCACTGAGTGTTTGTCTCCAGCTCTGATGCCATTCTTACAAGCCAGTTCAAAGTCTGAATCATCTAATGACATAAAAGGAAAAACCGTGGCTATTTTAAAATCATTCTTTATTTGTGAACATCTATTGAACATTTTAAGCACAAAAATAAAAAAATAAAAACATGATAAGCAGACAGCATATTTTTATTCTGAAAGTACACTGAAAGGAAAATGTAGACACGTGTATATGTGTGGGTATTGTAACGGCGGGTGTAGGAGGCAGACACCACGACGTTGACGGTGAACATAGAACGTTTATTAAGCAAAGACGTGTAAACTCCGGGTGGAGCGCCAGCAGCACACAAACACACACTGAATAAGAATAATTTACACACTAAAATGTCAAATTTCACTTGCCAAGACAAATTCCATTCATTTACTACAACAGTTTAATATTTAATCAGGTAAGCACACTTAAAAAAGGCTTCCATAAAATTCTCTAGTACAAATGTAACATTTTAAAGGATATATTCTAACATTTAAGTCATAGGACATCTGCCGGTTTGTTGGGATATTACCAGATTACCCAGTAACTCCAGTCGGATGGTGAGTCAGCTACAATTCAACAAGAATCAGTGCTTTCAAGTAAAACAATATTCAGCAATGGGATTCAGAGACTGAGATGTTTTATAGAATCTCGACCTACTCTGCAGAAGCTGCAGACCTATTAGAAACTATCCAAGCATAGGCACTCTGTGGTGGTTACTCAAAGGCATGAAAACCTTCAGAAACTCATGTCAGTAGGGTGATATTAGAAGAGAAAACCTTTTATATTTGACAGTGATTCTTGGGAAACCAGGAAAAGATGCTTTTTCTCTCAGCCTTGTAGGCTGATGCTGTGGTATTACCTGCACAAAGTAGTAGACCACCACAATATGGGAGTGAAGAGGGGGGTGGCGTGGCAGATGAACTCCCAGGAGACACAGGACCCAGGAACGGAAAGACATGGGGATCATCTCGTCCACCGTGAACATGTCCTGCAGGAGGACACATCACTGATGGACTGCACTGCTACTATAGCATTTGGACCACATACATGTGAAAAAGGAACAGCTACACAGGGCTGCTGCTGAGAAAGAACACGAACTGTGTGCAATATTTATGACATAGATGCTTGAAAGATGTAAAAATATCAATGAATACTAAAAAAGAAAATAAAGTTGATATCTAATAATGGGCAAAATGATGCCAGAAAAAAAGCTCTTCAATGTGGAAATATGAGACAGGATTCAACCAGGACCGGGCACTTTGCTTCACTACCATGTTAGCATCTTCAGCATGCATGATGTCAAAATGGGAGACCACGGGTGGTGTCATGTGCCATTTTGCAAAGCGGTTGACCACCCTTCCTGACGACAGTGTCTAACAACAACATAGGCACCCTGAGGATGATAGACAGCAGATGACTGTGGAGACTCCTGGAGGCACGGATATCTCCTTCAGGCAGGAGCACAGTGTCCAGAAACACCAGGAAGCCTGACAGAGTCAGAGATGAGAGAGTCACATCCGTCCCTGAAGGCCTTTGTAAACACTCTTGTGTGGCTTTAGTTGACAGACAGCAAAACAACAAAAACGTGCTAATGGATTTTTTTTCCCTTAACATTTTATTCTTCAGGGTATGCCACACAGGCTCTATTGATAGTGCGGTGTGTTATCATTAAACTCCATGAGTAAGATTTCTCCTGCCTTTATTATTTATTGGCTGGCAGTGTGAATCATCAGAGTGTACAAAAAACTCCTAGTCTTCATGAGTGATGATATTTCAAATAAATGTAAAAAAAATGTAAAAGACAAATGCATTGTCTGCCAAGAGTGGTCAGTCATTAGGTGAATAGGCCTTTCGTTTTCTGAGTGACTGCTAAAGACTTACGCTACAATACTCATTTACTCAACAGTTGGACCATCAAACCAGTCATGTAAATGTAAATGTAAAATGTAAATGTGCCATATTTTGTCAATTGTGATTTTTCACCGCAAATCGAAATTTGTCCTCCGCTTTTAACCCATCTGTGCAGTTAGAACACACACACACACACTAGTGATTACTAGGGGGTTGTGGATCACACATGCCCAGAGCGGTGGGCAGCCCTAGCCCGGCGCCTGGGGAGCAGTTGGGGTTAGGTGCCTTGCTCAAGGGAACCTCAGTCATGGCCTCAGGTCTGGGAATCGAACCCACGACCCTCCGGTGACAAGACCAGTTCCCTAACCACCAGGCCATGATTGCCCCCCCCCTTTTTTTTTCTTAAAAAAAAAAAAAAAGTCATTTTGAATTGTTCCCCGTTTGTTCCAACACATTTTGTTTTGCACCACAACACCCTGTAGTAAGTCTTCAATTAGCTGGATGCTAGCTACTTATCACTCCCCACCCGCACTCCACACTACCAAACAACAACAGTCCTCCTGTTGACAGGAAAAACATACTAATGCATTCTAACGCACTGTAATTTAGCGATTGGCTATTTAATCTGTTTTATTATATGTCACTGATAAGTGCACTCTGAGCACACCAATTGACTCCAGTTCCCTGCCATTAAAAGTCTGCTTCAGATCACTTAATTTTTTAATATTGTTTATTTATTGTTTATTTTCTTGCTGACATGGATATGCGAGGTGCCACTTTAAATGAACAAATCAATGGATGCTGCACTCGTGTGGTTGTGGTTCTTATGCAGTTCCAGAGAGGGAACTGGTGATGGTGCGATCTGAGCATCTTGGTGCTGCTGCCGAGACCAGTGCGCGACTGGACCGTGGGAGTGTGGGAGTGTGAGAGTGTGGGAGTGTGGGACCGCGGGAGTGTGGAAGTGTGAGAGTGTGAGAGTGTGGGAGTGTGAGAGTGTGGGAGTGTGAGCGTGTGAGAGTGTGGAAATGTGGGAGTGTGGGAGTGTGAGAGTGTGGGAGTGTGAGAGTGTGAGAGTGTGGGAGTGTGAGAGTGTGGGAGTGTGGGAGTGTGGGAGTGTGAGAGTGTGAGAGTGTGAGAGTGTGGGAGTGTGGGAGTGTGAGAGTGTGGGAGTGTGGGAGTGTGAGAGTGTGAGAGTGTGGGAGTGTGAGAGTGTGAGAGTGTGGGAGTGTGGGAGTGTGAGGTTAAAAAGTTCTTCTGCAAACGTCCAGGAGAATGTTGCACGGCCCTGTGTCTCCCTGGAGTTCTGTTATGTGTGTATCAGAGGTGGGTAGAGTATTCAACAATTTTACTCAAGTAAAAGTACAGTTACTTGAACCAAATGTTACTCAAGTAAAAGTAAAAGTATGCATCCCAAAAATTTACTTGAGTAAAACAGGGTATCTGCACATTTTAAAATCTCAAATTCAATGACTTTTAAGACCTTTTTAATACCTCTCACAAGAAAAAATAATACTGTTACTGGGGATGCAGGTGTGTTCCACATCGTTGACGGGGGGGGGGGGGGGGGGGGGGTGCGAACGAAAATTGTTGACGTTGTTGAGGCCGTATACTCCAGCGCTAGAAATCTACCGCTAGGACCCTGGAGCGGTTATTTTCTGCATGGTCCTAGCGCTAGATTCGGCAAAGTTCACATCGCGCCATCTACCATGCGGAGTATTCACCGTATTTCGCCACGCCCACTTTCAAGTGTGTGTTTCTTCCGCCTTTGTGTTAGAACTTCCGGTCAGCTATTTTTGCATTAGTGTACACTACTATATTTTAATGATTTTTTTCATAAAATAGGCATTCTTGTCTATTTACTTCTTTACTTAATTACTTAAAATTACTAAATGAATGCAAGGAAAAGATGTGGCCACTGATTATAAAATAGTTACTTATCTGATAGCCTCACAAGCACCCGACACGTTTGCTTAATCGGAGCTTCATAACCGAGCCATTTCTCGGGATAAGGATGATCTGGTGTTGGTTTCCCCTCCACAAAATGATAAGAGCAGACGTATGGACGTTTGGGTGGATGTTTTAAATTTAGCGCCTTCAGCCTTAGACGCAGGTTCTCTTCTTTGGAAGGCGGTGGATACAAGTTATAAGGTGCCCCGCAACACTCAGATCTTTTCGAGCTGTGTTCGTAACACTGTTGGTCAAGCCAAGTTTTCCTCTTCTTCCAATTATTGTGACACCCTCTAACTCAGGAGTGGCCAGCTGCGGCTCTTTGCCTGGTTTCATGGGTCTCCCCAGCCGGTCCGCTCTCACCTGCACTAACGGTGTGTGTCGTGGCCCGGTTACCTCATCAGCTCTGAGGGCGACACACTGCTACATCTTCGTGGTGCGCGGTTTGTTTACAAGCCCAGCGAGCCGATAATACTTTTAAAACCGGCGTAGTGGAAAACTGGAGACTAGCGGCATGAAGTATCTGTGATATTGTGATTTGAGTCTCGTTGGTGAGACGCGGTTCTTCTGTCACACGTTTATAATAAACCACATACGAGGTGCAGCAAAGGCACCGCACACGACTGAGGGAGGTTTAAAAACTACTGACAATGTCTGTTCTTTTCTTCCTAAAAGTGAGCGCAGGTCAGTGGCGTTGTAATGAGTGTTGATAACGGAGTTTATCCACTTTTTACCTAGAAAACAACAGTTGTGTACATAACAGAGCTCGTAGTGTGCTCCAAACGTGACAAAGTCCTGAAGCACATCACGACTTATGTTTATATCGAAGTTTGTGCTTGTTTTTTTTACTTAATACTTAATTTGTGTCCATTTTACATCCTCCCCGCTAATAATTTGGTCTCTTGTGGCTCTTGGTCTCTGACGGGTTGGCCACCTCTGCTCTAACTGAACATATTATGCTAGTCATTTTGTGTTTGTTGTCGTTTTGCTTGTAATCGTTATCAGCGTATCCGTAGCACCGGAAGTTCTAACACAAAGTCAACCAAGATGGCCCTGCCCAGCGTTGTCATGGAAAATAGCGTGAATACGGCCGTTGCGAAAATGATAATATACATATCGTCGGTAAAATAAAACAGAACAACTGAACAACACACACTTATAATAATTTAATGCCTCCCCTCATAAAATTCCAGACATTTTAAGACATTTTTAGGCCTTGAATATGGAAAACTAAATTTAAGACATTTTAAGACTTTTTAAGGACCCGCGGGTACCCTGTAAAAGTAAAAAAGTACTTTGATTAAAAGCTACTCAAGTAGTGAGTAAATGCATGAGTACTGTCTCGTGTCAGTAAATTACATCATGGGAAATTGAATTACGGGAAACAATGACTTTTAATGATAAAAATAATTTATTATAAATAAATATTATATATATATATATATATATATATATATATATATATAAATTATTTATTATAAATAATATGTATTTCTGTTTGTTCCTAATTATTAGGCCTGTGTAACTTTAATGTGTTCCACAAAGGCACTAACTGATGAGACTGTCAGCCAATACGTGTAACTACAACTTGACACCAACTGAATCAATTAGTAGCAGACTTAATCATCCTATATTGCTAGTGTGTACAATCAGTGTGAGAACTGGTTTTTAGTATTGCACTGCGTTACATTTAATAATTACATCATACAAACGTTATGCCTCAGAGATATAGCATTACACAAAATTATACATACAGCAAACTTATCGCATCGTGTTTCATCATATTTGATGGTGAGTTCTTGTAGGCTGAAATGTCCACACGTTTGCAGACACGCATTTGGCTGTCTTCACACGCTTACACGCCACACATCCGATTTCTCACGCCGAAAAAAACTAGTTTATTTACCTCTGATCCACATGTATGATTCAATGAGTTACTAGTTCGCTCTGGCGCCAACCACTGGCGATCGATCGATCACGATATAACACTTAATTTGTGTCCATTTTACACCCCCCCTCCCGGTCAACAATTTACGTTCACCACCCAAACCCCCACCCCCACCCCGGTTTAAATCTCACTAAAAGTGATCTTGAAAACTTGGTAACCCTGCAGCGCATTATACAGCTGTCCTTTTACACGTTTGTAATGTGAACATTGGCTGTATGAGGTCAGGGATGCTCGGTAGGTTTTTCTGTCACTTTCTTGCTACGGTGGAAAAAGTTTGCGTATGTGATCACGTGACTGACCGGCTTCATTTGATTGGTCACTCATACTCGGGTGACGAGACGTTGGTCAGTCTTCTCACTGAAAATACGAATTATTTACAAAACGAAAGTAACGGTAGCGCGCGGCGCAAATCCGATTGTAACGATGTAAAAGTCGCGTATTTCTCACCACATATTTACTCAAGTAAAAGTAGAAGTCTTCCATATTAAAACTACTCCTACAAGTACATTTTTGTCCAAAAAGCTACTTGAGTAAATGTGACGGAGTAAATTTAACGCGTTCCTACCCACCTCTGGTGTGTATGTTTTACTGTGATACATGAGGATGTTGCAGTGATAAAAGTAGATTTGTAGTCTTTGCAGATGAAATGACGAATTCTTCCTGCTTCCTGGCCCTCCTGCTGATACGACTGCTGCTGGCCTGCGTTGGGCTTCATTACGATTGTCATCAGGGTGTCTTCTTGACCTTTTACACCTTCCTACTTAGTTCTTATAATTGGGAAGAAATAGTGCAAAAAATACCATAATTTCTACAGGTTTAACGAGGCCAAATGTAATAGTGCAGATTCATATGCTCAGCAGTTCCCAATAAAACAAGCTAAGTGGGAAGAAGTAGCAAATTGTTCACGTAGCTGTCTTACTTCATAGCAAAAAACTATTCATAGATATGACAAAAAATGTTTAAAAGTTAAACATTCTGGCTTTGTGAAACATACAAATCAAATGATTGTAATTAATGAACTGCACATCTCAGTGCTGATATGGAGTCTGCAGATCCAATTTCCTGTCATTTACAGTGGGTGTTGTCATGGCAGTGTACATCCCTCACACGACACAGTGCTAAACTAGCACGAATCACACTCACTAATGCAATTACCAATTACATTTATGGAATTTGGCAGACGCCCTTATCCAGAGCGACTTACATTTTTATCTAAGTGAGCAATTGAGGGTTAAGGGCCTTGCTCAGGGGCACCTCAGTCATGGCCTGGGGATCGAACCTGCGACCCTCCCGTCACAAGACCAGTTCCCTAACCGCTAGGCCATGACTGCCCTTATTACTGTTGTGTCATTCATGACTGCCCAATTACTGTTGTGTCATTCAGACCTGCAATCCTCATCATGAGTGGATTTCATTCAGGATGATCTCAGATCATGTTGCCAGCATGTCTCCTGACACGAGGGGTTAACATGCTGGATTATGTTTCACACGATTCACAAATGTCAAGTAGGCCTACGGTATTACCATTGTACCTGTCACTGGATTCATCAAGGGGTGTGCAGATGATGTGATTTCAACAAAGCAAATCTGCACACCTCCAACTCCAAAGCCCCAGATGAATAGTGAAGTCTTGAAACCGCAACATGCAGCCTTCAGATTTGCCAGAAGTAAGGAACTTAAAGCTGCTGAAAGCTTACTTAAATGCTAGCAACAGGAGCTCAAAAATACACACACCACCAGAACTGCAGCCTATTTTGTCACCAGCGTGAACGCACACGTGGGGTAGGGGATCCATCCAAGCAATCACTGACCGTACGAGTAAAGTCAGTAGCTCGGTGAGGTGATCACAGGTGCTTCCTCCCTGGCAAACGAAACAATTGATACATTTTGATATGTTTTGAGTCCACTTCTCAGGCTGGGCCAACTGCCACAGTCATGACCCCCTCCATAGTGAAGCGTGTACTAACCCTGGCTACAGATGTGATGAGAGGAACAGTGCTGAGATGCTCAACTCGTAAAAGCAGCACGTAGTGAAGTACATGGCATCTCGGGTCGGGTCCCGAAAGTGTGTAGCATCCAGCTGGTCGCTACCCTCACAGACATCTTCGATCTTTCCCTGGCATGGTTCAATCCAGAGGTCCCTCAACACCTCACATGTTGTCAGAAAGGCTGAGGAGAGTCGACCTGCCACAACAGGTCTTCTGGAAATTTATAAATTTATACAGCTCTATCATGGGATTCATACTGGCACAGTAGTGCCGCTGCTTATGAACAGATGGTCCTGCAGAAGGTGGTGAAAACAACCCGTGAGCTTTTGATCGAATTGATCACGTATGTCTGCCTGAAACATTTTTTTATGTTTCATAGAGAACTGGGACCACAAGGTTTTGATTTATATTTAGTTAGAGTTAGTTTAAAGTTTGAATATGGGAGAAACTAATCATGAAAAAGTTATTTATAATGTTGCCTACTTGAATATCTATTTATAATATTTCAATGTTGTTTTTTTTAATGGCCATTCATTACAGAAGGCTCAAACATTTCAGTACATTTCAGTGTACTTGGCCACAATTGCTTGTTTTTGTGTAAAGAAAAAATTAAGCTTCATTTCAATTCAACGCCTTTATCATTTTTGCATGCTTACTCTGCAACTCTCAGAGAGGTTCAAGACACTAGTTGTCATATCTCCAACATGGACCGGGCTGATTACGTCACTGCATCACTGGTCACTGCGTCATTCAGCCACTCAGTAGGCCGCAAGTTCTGGTCAATGAAGGATATATTCTGGATGAAGGAGACCATGGCAAATTGTACTACAGTCTGTAAATCAGTGATTTACTGTAGCTTTGTCCCTGTACCAGAACCCTAGGGGCTTCCTCATGTACATTCTAGGAATGTGTATGATGACATTTCTGTAATTTACATTTTGCTGTTAATTTGCTACTTTTGGAAGACTGTGTTCATGTATTCAACAGTTATTTTTTTCTCTTTTTCATAACTGAAAGTATTCTTTATTTCTAGTATGGTGTTCTGTGGATGGTCAGCTAAAGTCTCCTTATGCATTCAGTAGAAGATTTTTTTTAGCTAGGGTTTTAGTTAGGGTTTTTTCAGTGTGTGTGTGTCCCCCATTCACACACACTTTGACATCACACTTCTCATGGTGTACAATATGGCTTTGTTTTGATCCTGTCCCTGCCCTAGTCTCATGTTTGTGCATCTTAGATTTTGAACATTTCTTTCCCATCTCCGCTGCCTCCTTCTCAATAGAGCACTGACCTTACACTTTTCCTAGTGTGTTTTTCACCACTTCTGGCTGAGTGTTCTTACTTTTATTCTTTCTGTAAGGGGACATGCACTGTCACACTTCGCATGCTCGATTAGCAAATGTTGACATGTAGTCCATGCAGAGCCCGGGCTGATCCACTAATTATGTGCAAAACGTGTTTCACCCAGAGAGCCTTGCTGTTCACAGCACCTGCGTATTCACTGAGGGACACACACGATCCTGATGGCAGAGCGTGCCCCGCGGCAGAGACACACGGGTCTTCAGTTCTACAGGGCGTGGCGCTGACTGCCACAAGCTGCTTTCTCTCGTGAATATGCCCCAGACCAAGTCTTCACTGAGCTGTGGATCTGAGGATCCTGGCTCTCCTGCACAACATCCACCTACACATCATCTAAAACCAAATCCAGGAAGCAAGCTAAAACCACTCAAGCACCATGGGACTTTGTAGCCAAACAGTAATGGCACTTGAAACATGAAGGTCTTCTTAATGATGCTGGCATTAGTGAAACATATCTCTCCTTCTGACTGCAAGTCATAGCCGGGAAGTCAGTTTTAAAAACGCAGCTTGTTTTGGCCTTGCACACTCGATGGGTTTCCCAGAGAGCATGCAATATCGTGGACATCTAAATATTTTGGCTTGTTTTGAAAGTAAAAAAGCTTTTGACAGTAAAGTAGTTCTATATGTATACTTGTATACCCATTTTGAGCACCAGATGTATTGGTTTCCTTCCTCATGGGTTTTAGCATACACGTCCAGGAACTCAGAGAATGATCCTTTGCTGGCTTGTAGACTATTTTTGACTCAATCTCCTGAAATGATGCTGTCTAGCAAAACAGTGATCTCACCTGCATAGGGCATGAAGTTGATCCCATAGGGCACAAAGTTGATCCCATAGGTTACTAGGAAACTGGTCTGAAAAGTCAAGCATAGAAACGAAATAATTCATTTAATTTTAAATTATAGCAGCAGAACGCTTGCAGTGCCAGCAGCTAAGTAACACGGTACTGTATGTTATACTGTGTTAGTTATTATATTTGTCTTAAAACCAAGACCAATCACAACTACTATTACTACTATCTGCTATTGCTTAAATGATAAAATGCTTAAATGAATGCTGAATGATACAATGATAGAATGCTGTTTTAATGATACAATGATAGAATGCTGAATTATAGAATGCTGTTTTATTGATAGAATATTGTTTTAATGATAGAATGCCTAATGATAGAATGATATAATGTGATTTTAATGATATAATGCTGAATGATAGAATGATGAATGATAGAATGCTGAGTGATAGAATGACAGAATGCTGAATGATATAATGCCATTTTAATGATAGAATGCTGAATGATACAATGATAAAATGATAGAATGCTGCAAAGTTTATGTACTGGATAATGTACTGAACATTTGGTTTTCAGCCAGTTCCCTTAGACTGGCCCATAGACTTCCCATTTCATGAGTGAGGTGTTAGAGACAAATACAAAGAAATGAATAAGAACCACAACCACTTGTTGTGGTGCAGAGGACATGCAGACAACAGACTACAACAGTCTACATCTGCGCTTCATCTCCCTGGTTACCTTGACATTGACAAATCCCAGAGAGGCTTTTCTCTAGCAGAACAGAGATGAGCGATGACTTGACCCCACCCCCCTCCACTCTCCCCTTCCCACACCCACACCCCCACCCCATTCACCCCCCAGGTTGATCAACCCGCTCCCATCACTGCCACCCGACAAGCCGTATTATCATCCAACACTGAGAAATAGCACTCAAAGGCCCTTTTAAAACACAACAGGAAAAGGTAACCAGGCTAGCCAAGCAGCTAATGCACACCCTCATCGTACGCACAAACGCAGCTGAATGTGGCACAGCCTGTGCTAATTGACTAACAGCACACGATGTCTCCAGAACTGCAGGTTCTACAGTGATGTGAAGCTGGGCAGAGCGTGGCGGGGAAATGGCAGACAAAATGGGGGTTGAAGAACAAGAAAAAGAGGGCAGAAACATGTAGGAATTCAGCATGCTGGTCGCACACACAGCCTCAGGGGGCTCAGCCGCTTCCAAAGCAGCTCATTCGGCATTGAAATACCTATGCTTGACATTTCAGCCACAGATGTGTGTGTAAAATGCTTTGGGTGAATTCACTGCAGTCAACCTTTCAAAATTTTATGCGTGATTTTCAGATTTTCATGTGCATGTCCTTCCAAATTCACATTTTCACCTGGAAGGATGATGACTATATTCCATAATTGAAAACAAACAAAGGTAGCATCAGATCAGATTTGCCTCCAGCACTAAACCTACTGCAATCTATGGGATTTCTATGTCTATGGGATAATGACAGTGATCAGAAGCTTTGGCTTTATTCTCTGTACTTTATTGCCATGTTCCAGGGCATTTGGCTCATGTAAGTCGCAGTGTCAGACTTCATCCAACAATCACACCATGACTAATGATATGTTGAGGCACACACGTGAGTCACCGTGTTTCCCAGATGAGATGGCATGTGCTGGATAATGAGCACTTCCTTTATTTGTTCTCAGTGCTTTCTTCTTGGCATCACCTGAGTAGGCACAGACCTCATCTGGTCTGCCCTTCAGAGTTTGAGTCAGACCTCCCCGGTGTTTTTATTCACGTTTTGGTAAACAGAAACATACCCATCATGCTTTTGAGACTTAATGTTTAATTTTTGGCCCAAGGCCATTTACAACGCTTCTTCTCCACAATCTCTGAAAATCTTACCTTTGCTACTCCACAATGGTCTGCATTACAGGTATTGGCGATGCTTTTCTCATCATGGTATGAAACAGCTCCAGACTCCAGTGCGCGGCTTGAATCAACCTTTTGAGATCTGAGACCTATTGCAGAGTCCATTATGCCTGAACACATGTTCTCTTGTCCAACCACAGAGAGCTTCCAAAGGCACAACAAAGCTGACTGAAAATGAACTGTGTTCTCCTGCAACAGGCAAAGTAAAGGACCGTGTTTCCTGTATGGTTTACCCAGTATGGACGCAAACATTGACATTCAGTGACTGCTTCATTTAAAATCATGTGTGCCACAAACACAAAGCAATAAAATGTGTCATTTTCAAATGATTTACGGCTTGCCCTGTATTTTAGGAGGCAGTTGAGAACACAAAGGAAAAGAAAAGAAGTAAAACCTGTACATTTTCATGATGATAATGATGATTGTTAGGAAAGATGATTCAATTGATTTGAGACTTCATAAAAGCAAAGTGAAGCACCTGGAGGATTTTAGACCTGGTTGCCAGAAGCCATTAATGGGAATGATGAGCGCCATGAGCAGCAATCTGCTGGGGACTGCAGGGCCCAGTCCAGCCCACAGGAAGGTGATGGACAGGACAACCCTCAGTGGGCACCACCACAGAGGGTGGATGGTTTGTGGCATCACTGAAATGCTGAGTTTTGGCTGACAGAATCACCATCTGTTCTATAGTCGATTCTTTCCAAGCATTGTTGGGCATGACCAAAACCTAGCAGGTAACTCATCTCTTTGTTAGAATGTATATTCAACCTAATCACATCATTTTTTAGAGATCATCAATCAAGGATTTTATATTTACTCTTGATCCTCAGCCAAGGATTTTAGTATATTTACACTTCATTTGGTAATTGAGAGATTGCCTAGTTTTGCATATCCTGACCAATTTGCTTTGAAATGATAATCTGGTGAGGATCAGGCATTGGCCTGGGTTTCTTCTTCTCATCCTGGGTTTCTTCCAGGGGTTCATGATTTCCTCAAGATCCTGGCTGATGTGGTGTTTCTCATTCAGATCCCACCTATCCTCCAGCACCAGGGGCCTCTGCTAACAGTGATGACCATCCTTAAAACATAAAACACACGGCCCAACAGAGTTTGTACATCTGCTTCACAACCTTTGTCATTTTATTATATTTTATATTGACCAGCAATTACTTACAATATTAAAACTTATCAGCTCCATGTAAATGGACATTTCTAATGCATCTCAAGCTTTAAAATGCATCTTTAACCTATAAATAGGTTTACTACTTTCAAGTACAGAGCATCTACTATGTTTAGACCTTATTTAGAGCGTATTTACTATTCATATAAATATGCACCATTACAGTCTACTTTCCCCATTATCCTCAATCATGTCATTAAGAAACATCCGCTTTCAGGCAGCATTCTGCTGGTTCATTTTCCCTTTGCCGCACCACTGTCAAACTTTAAAATCCAACGTAAATTTCATGTAGTTCCTTCGACATAACTATGTTGATTATCTTTGCAGCGTGCCCTTGCACACCCAAAAAACATGAGTGTATCAGATTTCTGATTCTGCTCATCTGACATTTTCTCTTGCTCTTCAAATTCTGCTGATCCACAGCTTCACTGTTCAGCCATTACCCAGGAGATTGTTCACATGCTAGCTGAGATTACTGAACCTCTCCATGTTCTCCTAACAAAAAGCCAAATATTTTCACTTAATAGTCTAGGCCTGTTTTTTAAGATCTTCAAATATTTACCTCATGTGTATGTGGTTTAGAGACAATCCAATAAATGCTACGTACCAGTGCATCATCTGATCTGTTTTGTCTCCGTTAGGTCTGATGTAATAATTAAACACAAACATTGTGGGCAGACGGATGTCATTGATCCTCCATACTTGTTATGTTGTGAAATCGAATGCCTTACTTGTGTGCACTCTGGAATATCACTGATTTCCCCTAGAAAGGAAAACTCAAAAGAATATGAATGTGTATGGAAATATGTATTTTTGCCTTTTTGGCCTGTTGTACTTTGCCTGTCCAAATGATTCCATACAGACTCATTGTTGACACTACAGACTGTTGTGCTACCCAGCCTATGCAGATTTAAAACAGTGTAACTGAAGCCATATTCTTTTGTTTTAGGATAATACATTTAGCTACTCTTTATCAAATAATATTATCTCATGAGAAAGCTAAGTAATGTAAGTTGCTCTGGACAAGAGTATTTGCTATAAATGTAAAGGTTTATGTTGTGCCTCTGGGTGTGTCTACATGTGTCTATATGAGAACCGTTTGCATGTGTCTTGTGGCGTGTGTTCGTCTGTATCACTCATATTATTCGTTGCAGTTTTCTCTTGTTTTGTCACTGTTATGTGTAGCACTTGTGTGTTGTTGCGTGTTGTCGACGTTCTTTGTCAGCCTTTGTGTCGCCGCTATGTGTGAACGTCACTGCGTGTTCCATCCTGCTTTATACCTCATGTTACATAAATATTTTATTGAATTGGTATTATTTTTTTTAGGTATTATCATATCATATTTTTTACATTTAAATAAACTCCCTGCGTTTGAATAATAACTATTTTGGAGCAGCAGTACTGTTTGATACAAATGAATCATAGATCTAGGAATTATTTCTGTCATTCTGCAAGGCTTTCTGCACTTGTTGAGGAAGCGGAGAGCACTCAGCAGACTGAAGGTAACTAATCTGTATTAGCCAGCTTGAAGTCACCCAGCTCAGTGTCCTCAGAAGGAGTTCTTCTTCCTGATCTTCATAGCAAAACGTGTGGGAATCAGGACCATAGATCGCTACAGCATTGTTCTTGTGCTAAGGAGTTGGAACCCAAAACATCACCTCTATTTGCACTGTTAATCAGAGATGAACAGAAAAGAAAAAATATGTCCCATGCCCTGGATGAATATTGTGAGACAGAACCATTTTTGTAAAGTGTTACAAAGGCCTCTGATGAGGTTAGATTACCTGATGTACTTCAAAGATATGAAAGGCGTTAATACGATCATTTTCATTATGACAGTTTATTATAATTGAACATAGTGAATGGAGGAGATCATTAAACACCACATCCCTACACCACATAGACCGTGGGCTCACCTGGCTGTCGATTTTATCACAGATCCGGGAAACACCACCATTCTTCTCGTAGTGGATCAGATTTCAAAAATGGTGCGCTTCATACCACACCCGGGTCGGCACACTGCTTCAGAGACCACTGGGCTTCTTTTCCGCCATGTTTTTGGACAGTTTGACCTCCCAGAAGTCACTGTGTCTGACAGGCAGGTCCAATTTCCGTCCCGGGTGGCGGGAGATGCTGGATAAGCTCAACATAACGGTGAGACTAACATCTTGTTACCACCCTCCTGAACGGTAAGTCCACCGGCTCTTATGCTGTTCTGGAACATGTGAATGAGGAGACCTACAGGGTCGGCTAGACGGAGAGCAGCCGTGTATCGTCAGGTTTCTCTGTCTCTGCGCTTAAACCGGTGGGGTTTATTTGTGTGTGTGTGTTTTTTTTTACATTGAAAAGAGAATGGATGTTGTAAGTTGTCATCTTTCTACTGTCATAATGAAAGAGAGCATTATTCACCTTTACATTATTCAATTTTGCAAGGTGTTATGACTTTGTTTTCCCTGAAAGTGAAATGAAATAACTTTGTGTGTGATGTTCCATGCTGTGTTAGGAATCATGATCTAGCATATTGTCTTCACGACTCTACCTTTGGACCAGGGATAGATGACATCACTCAGGGTATCATCTCCGAAAATGGTGTGGCCTCAAAAGGCATGTTTTTTTTTTTTTTACTAGAACACTGTTGGACAGATGATCAAAACCATTAAGATTTTAATTAGGCACATAGCCAGAAATCCTTCTGCATCACCTGCCTAATTAAATGGGTGTTGTGTGCATGCTTTTCAGAATGCGTCTTTCCTGGATCGTCCAGATCCGGATTTGCCGGTGTGTGTGGAGAGAACAGTGCTGGTGTGGGTGCCACTGGGCTTCCTGTGGCTCTGTTCCCCCTGGAACCTGGCCAATCTCTTCAGGAGAACACCTCCCAGAACCAGTCCCCACCCAAAACCCAGTTAGAGCTGTCACTTATTTGAATTAATCTGATTATGTGAATTTTGTTTGCATGATTAGACAGGACAGATGGACTCCCACTCCAATTAGAATTTGTGAAACCATGTAACCAAATTATTTATTCAACCAGAAAATGGAAGGTATTTGCCTGTCTGCATATATAACCTGGCTATCTCTGTTCTGTTTGTTTCAGAAACTCAAGCAAGCCTCAAACTTAAATTGAATGGTCAATGCAAAAAAAAAAGTAAATAAATAAAATATACAGCGGTTTAGGCTGGTCTCTGCAACTGCAATACTAATTTATTTCTAATCATGCAGGACCTTTAGCTCAGAAAGAAGGGATTGATTGTAGTGCTGATAATTAAATATGACATTTCCTTCTAGGAAATGAACTGATCAGGTCTCGTTTTCATATTAGGTCCTGGCAGGGTTTTTTGTCTTCTGCTGGAACCATTGCTGAAGATTATTGCCGCCAAGCCACTCAGCTAAAAAGCATCCTACAATGTTCAATTTTCCTGTACTGTCTGCAGTCTCTTGGGTAAAGTAATAAACAGTCATGTCTTCTCCAAATCCAGAGATTAGTGATAAAGCCATCAGTTATTTTCCATCACAGCTCTCTACAATAAGATACAGTGTTTTGAATCAAGAGGCTCAGAAGCTGAGAGACACTGGGAAAAGCCTCTGGATTCTGGAAGCCTCTTTCTTTCCTGGACACTAAAGGTCTTTGAGATATTTTCTTTCCAGAGCGAATTTAGAAAGGCAGCAGGTACTGACACTTAGCACTTTGTGGCACGTCTCTATTGCTTGTGCGGCTTGTTTAGGTTGAAATCGTGCGTACTTCTCTCTCAGAAAGAGATCGTAGGTCTGCCATGGTTGTTCTACATAACCTACAGGCTGCACGTCCTGACTTTGGTCCTGTCAGACATAGCAGATGTTCCACTTGATCTCAAGGAGGTGGCCAAAAATAATCACAAGGCGTTTAGCTATCATATCAAGAGACCTAAATAACAATTTATAAGACACATTCTGCAGAACTGAATGTCACTACAAAACACATAATTCATCAATCTATTTCCTTCACAGTCACAATACGTATGTAAAGATGCTATGAATTAAAACACCTGCTGAATGCTATGAAGGTAACACAGCAGTATATGAGTTATTTAAAGTGTTTATGTTTTATAACAATATCATGAACTATTGGAAAGGGATAAGGGAAGAGTGCTCAGGTTGTCTGAGAATGTTACTGCAAACACACACTTTGTATTTGCAAAATGTTTATAAAAAAGTTTATTTGTAGCACATTTTATATTCAGTGACAATTAAAAATGCTTCACATTGACACAGAAGAGGAATAAAGCTTATTACATTCTAAGTGTCATGGTGAGCTGGTATCAGTATTTGGGAGAGACGCCCACTCCCTCACTCACACGCCCTCAGCCACTCCCACCCCCTCACGCACACGCCCTCAGCCACTCCCACCCCCTCACGCACACGCCCTCAGCCACTCCCACCCCCTCACGCACACGCCCTCAGCCACTCCCACCCCCTCACGCACACGCCCTCAGCCACTCCCACCCCCTCACGCACACACCCTCAGCCACTCCCACCCTCTCACGCACACGCCCTCAGCCACTCCCACTCCCTCGGCCTCAGCCACTCCCACCACCTCACTCACACGCCCTCAGCCACTCCCACCCCCTCACTCACACGCCCTCAGCCACTCCCACTCCCTCACGCACACGCCCTCAGCTACTCCCACTCCCTCACTCACGCACACGCCCTCAGCCACCCCCTCACACACAGTCCTTCTAACAAGCCCTTCACATATGTCCCTTATTTCTCACTTGATTTCTGGGAGCATTTACCCCTGCAGGTCTAGTCCTCCGGTGCTACACATTAAAGAGCCTAACTGTGTGAAATGCTGGCTTCTGGATGTTTGCTGCAACACTTTGCTACACTAATCTCTATCACCTCAGGAAGGTTTTTGCCAAAAAATATAAACAAAGCATTCAAATAAAGTGAAATATATCTTTATTTAAATATAGAACATTTAAAGACGTGAAATGAAAAATTTGATAAAAGTTGAATTGAAATAAATATGATTCATGAAAGATATAAAGTACATAATATCTCATTAAACATGAAGGTTCTTTCTTTCTTACTTGCAGGTAAAAACTCAACTCATTCTATTACGAGTACATCTGAATATTATGGAGTATTGTATCAAGCAGAAAGACTGAGCAGTAGTAAAACTGGTACCTTACCAGAGTCTGTATTTAAATTATTGTACTTATAAATGAATGCAAAGTCATTACATAATTTAGTTGATCTAATTCAGAGGCCATTTGTGTTTGTGAATTTGTTTATTTATGACACAGAGTATAATGTTAGATTTCTTTGTGAATCGGATGTTCCTGCATTCTCTCTTTTGGATTTGAGTGCAGTAGCATTTCTCCATGGTGCTTTCATTTTGTGTGTAATGTTTTTTTTTTTTGCTTTAATTGCAGTAATCACATCTTGAACACTACTAATTTTGAAGCTTTGAAGCTGTCCAGCAGAGCATCAACAAAGCTTTTTATAGTGCTGAGCATGAAAACGGTTGGTTTTTCTGCCATTCATGAACTACTACAACTGGTCTTGAATTAGTGAGGCCCACATATCTATGAACACACAGTAATGATCTGACAAGAGGTCTTAATAAGGGCCTGTTGAGACATTTTGATTTGGCCATCGTGTGATTGTGACAGTGTGTGGTACCCTCCATGGAGGTTGCAATATGACACAGAGATTACAATATGACACAGAGATTACAATATGACACAGAGATTACAATTATCCTTGAGATTATCAATGTATGTTAAAATAAACAGCTATTAATAAGCAGTCGAAATCAACAGAAATAAAAGACAGCATGTAAATTTATTAGTAAAATCTGAATTGCACTCTAGACCAATACTAGTAATATTCGTGGTGTGCCTCTCAGAACTGCACACAGATACTGATAAGGATGTAAACCCAATAATAACATCTTGCATTGGAACTAAACACTTAATAGAGCAGCTGTACCTTCACTTTTCTGGTGGGCATGAGAGACATTGTAAAGTTGAAGCTTGATGGTGCTGACAAAATTTATTCAGCCATGGCATTACACTTATTTAACCACTGTAGATTGTCCAGTGTAGCCACACCCCATTGTTAGCATGGCCTGCGTTAGCCTGCCCCATCTGTTTCTTTATTACATATTCATATAAGCCCTCATGTTTGATCCTTTGTTGTCAGCCATTATTCGTGTTTCTAGTTCATGTTCCTGATACGTTACCTTAGAGAGCTAACCTAGCAACCCAAGTGCTTTGTTTCAAAAGATGTGGCTCACATTTTACATACTCCAGCTTGGATAGATCTGCAGTATCTGATATGTACTCCCATTCTTTCAGTTTCTGATAATCACTGGAATGAGAGAGATTACGGGCATGCTGGGACCGTGTTTCTTTTGAACACGTACCGCTGATGTCATCTCTGTAGCAGCAGGAAGCCAAAGAATATCAATGTGGCACACTGTTTGAAACTGGGTTGTCTTCTCTCATTAAAGCAGATAATAGTGCATGGAGCCCCTGATGATGATGGGGTAGCTAGTGAAGCTGCCTCTGGTGGCTGAGCTTGATTCTCTCTCAGACCAGCTGAGTAGTGGTTATCCACTGTTGCTCCACCTTCGGGTGGGTGAGGAGGTAGGGGAGATGGAGGCCAATGGAGAGTCCTCACGTGGTTGTGGTGTCTCCAGAACCTGATAAGCTCCGTCATCATCAAGTCATTCAAAGTCTGTAGTTCCATCAGGGTGGCCACAGTGGGGTTAAAATGACGGGGCTCTTGAGCGATACAATCTACTGATACAAGGGAGTCCTTGTGTGCTCAACCGTATGCTTCTCCACAAATGAGGGAAGATAAGTTGCGCACCCAGAAAATGTAATTCTCTATCAAGAGTTTTGACATCGGTCTTCTAAAATAATGTCTTATCCTTCTTTACGTTAATGCTACAACTGCTTGACAACTGCTCATGAAGTTGCTCTGCATTTATCAAAATAAGTATTTTTTATTTGACTATGAAGACCCATTATAAAAATAATATACACTCGTTTATACCTTCTATTTGTAATTAACCAATCAGCCAATCACATGGCAGCACACTGCAAAAAATGTTTTTGGTTTTGATCTTGTTTACTGTTTTTCTACTGGTCTTTTGGATTATCCCCGATGCCTTGTTTCCCGGTTATTTGAATTCCTTCTTATCTTTGACAAAGATATTTGCGTTCTCCCTCTATCTTTTAATGAAACAATCTGTAATTGATTCTGTTCCTGCTCTCCTGAGAAAAGACGCTGCCATACCATGAATACAGTACCATACCAAAATTTCAAACATCAAACTTCTTAGTATCTGAGCATGGTCAGGGACTACCAACAGCATTTGAAGGAGCTAAATACTATAACTTAGGTAAGTGTAGCACTTTTATAAGCTAGCGTCTCGGCTGGCATTTAAGGCCTGTTCCTGATGCTTGGTCCTTTACTTCCCCAACCAGTCTGCCCAATTTGCCCAGTCTACCTCTGCTACCTTGAGAAACGTTAACTGCTGTGCACAATTGAGTGTGTGCTATTGACCAGCTATGAGTCAGTCTCTATATTTTGCAGTGGGGTTTTCTCTTATGCAGCCCTCTTAAACTCAGCAGCAGCGTGTTGTGTCCTCGATGTGGAGTTAGGCCAAGAGCTCCACATTCCTATCGTGTCTTTACCAAGATCTTTGAAGATTCATACCATTCTCTGTACACGTGGAAGGGCATATTCACTCATACTACTATACCTCTGTAGCGTGTTGGAGGGGCCAGACACTGAGACAATTTTGTTTGTGTTTTATTCAAATGCACTGCATCTATGCACAAACCCTCTATTTCATGGTCAGGTGAAGAAGGGATTGTGCTAATCCTCCTGTCCATGTATTCCCTGTAAAAAAAATATCTGCTGCACAACCTATGCCCTTCAAACAGTCCAGCATGTTATCCATGGCGACTTGTAATTTCGATCATATAACAGAGATAAGACTAGTCAAAGGACTCTTAGGGCGTACTCACACTAGGCTCTGTGATCCGGGCCCGGGCACGGTTCCTTGCTGAAGCACGGTTCGTTTGGCTAGGGTGAGCGCTCCAACCGTGCCCGGGCCCGGATCAGTTAACCGTGCTCGGGCCCGCTTGAAGAGGTGGGCCAGGGCACGATTCATGTGGACTCGGGCACGGTTCGCTTCTAGTGTGAGCGCTATCTGTGCCCGGGCCCGCTTGGTGCCTCGTCTGATTGGTTCATTTCGCTGGAACTCAAACATGACGTCAGTGATGCAACGCTCACGTTAAACAGTCATAGCGGCAAAGTGATTAGCAGACAATCGTTGTGTTAAATTATCGATAAATCTGTGCTTGCACCGTGTTTCTGCACTCCCAAAACGACTCCAAAAATACAATAAAAAGAGAATCGTGAACTCCATAGTGTTGTGTGAGCGCGCTTTTACTCCAAATAAAGTCACGTTGTGATGACGTAAGCGTGCTCGGGCCGGGTTGATGAAGCCAGTGTGAGTGCAGACCAGAGGGGGAGTGGGGAGGGGGGATAACCGGGCCCCAGCACGGAACCAGCAAACCGTGCCTAGTGTGAGTACGCCCTTACTTAAAGACCCTTACTGGCATAGGCCAAGTCCACTCAACATCCCTCATATCATTCAGATCCTGATTCCAAGAGCACCTGAGTCAAGGAACTTCCACAGTTTCTTAACTTCGCAAAATTCGCAGTTCCTTTAAGAATTCCTGTAAGAGTAAGACCTTGGTGTCTAAATAGTAATTAGTGAGAAAGACTGGAGTGTCTGAAGATTTCCTGTTTACAGATATTTGTAGATATGTTTATAGATATTTGAAGAGCATTGTTAGAAACGGTTGCTACACTGCCTTGTTTTACCATTAAAACGAGGACTATGTGCGTTATTGTTTGGTATTGGGGTAGCTTTGTTTAAAGCCAAGAATTCTTCCAGTCTAACTCTTTAGTTATCAGGCATCTTATATTAAGCAGTTCTAAATGTTTAAACAAAGGTGCCATTGCACCTTTGAGTTCTAGCACAGAGGCTGAAAGGCAGATGATCCAAACATTAACCTATACCAAAGTGATACAAAGAAGAAAGGTCACAGAAAGTAATTATGCCAAGGTCATAACTTCATATACAAAACATCATGGTACGTTTATGCCAGCCTCAGTTACTGATGACAGGAGCAATATGAAGTGCAAGGAAGCAACATAACAGAAGCGATGTATGCATTAACAAAGCAGGAAGCCCATTCTTGTGTAGCACTTTTCCAGTTAATAAAGTCACAGAAGATCATATCCAGAGTGTCTTATAGACGTGGTGACGGTGTCTCTGAAGTGGCACAGTTCTCTTTGCATTTGTTCATCATGGCAGAATGCCGCCGACCACATTCGAACACGCCACTTCAGTCCAACTAGGCACTAGGTCTGTTTCTCAAAGTGCTGTGTATTGTATTGATGATGAGATACCTGCTTCTTTGGCCAAGGAATAGAAGTGGCCCTTCCTCTCAAACAGTACACTGGGGGAATCGAATTCCACTATTTTCCCAGCATCCAAAACCATCACCCTGTGTAGAGAAATGGATATTGCTCAGGCACAGTTCAAAATATGATGCACCCCCCCTGCCCCCCCTCAACCCCAACCCATTCAGGTTTTTTAATAACAGGTATTATAATTACTTTCACTATGGTGTAACAGTATATTGTCACCATGAGACCATGAGAAAACCTTGTAATATTAATTTATAAATTCTTCTTTTTTTTACACTTGATGTAAATGTAAATTGACCATTACAATTACTTTATAATGTCCAGGCCAACACAAATGGGGTTCAGTGGCAGATGCTCGAAGAAATGTTTGTTAGAAAGTTTCTAGAAATTTCTATTTTCAAATATAGAACTGTTAATGCATGCTAAGTACCAATGATTTTACCACTCCACCAGATACATGACAAAATTATGATGCACCTCCATCAACCAATCTGTGACCTCCTGACCTACAGCCACTGACTAGCCCTCCCAACTACTTCTGATAACACTTTTCCTATTCTTAGCGAACACTCTCTGAAAAGTCAACAAATAGCAACAAATAGTGGTTGAAATGGCTAGAAATGCTTTAGTCCTTATCTCCCTTGGCCAAATGTGTGCTTGCCAGCAGTGTTCCTTTACATCAGCCATATTTCAATTTCTTTCTTTCAGGTTTCTTCAGTTCTGTCCTCAAAGGGAATTGTTGGGTCAATAAAATAATCATTTGCTTACCCTCAAATGCAGCAAAATGTCCAGCTTTGGCAAAAGTTTTACACAATGCACTGTGGAACCTGATGTTGCCTGTGGAACCTGTGTCTAGTGTTGTGTTTCATCACATCAACCGCTACTGTTCACTCACGTCTGACCATGAAATGTGAGCTATTCACACACTTGCCTGGAAGAGAATTAACCTCTGCGTACTATTCAACAGACATGACAAGCATTGTTTTTGCTTCAGAATCATGGAGAAGACATAGTCAGGCAGCATCAGATGACGTCGAAGGATGACTTTTTCTTCTCTTTGAGATTAAGAAGAGGAAGGGAGTTAAAGAAGGGCCAAAGGTCAAAGTGTAAAAGAAGACTACATGGAGAAGTTTAGGACGGGTACGTTGTGTTACAGAAGAGTTGTCAAATGGAAGAAAAGGAAAGTTGATGGGATTAGGAAGTACAGAGAAGCAAAGGATGAGGTTTGAGAAGAAGTAGGAGAGCCAAGAAGGTATAGGCAGGAGTGCAGGAGAGGCGAGGAAACAAAGCGGCTGGAGGCACAGAAATTACTGGATGTGCTTTTGCTTCTCTCGTCAATTTAATCGATTTTGCAAAGGTGACAATGGAGCAAGAACAGATGCGCTCAATACAGCACGAGGGAGGGGTCCTCTCTGGAGGAAGTGCCCAGCAGGACAGGGGTTTTAGATTCAAAGCATTGTAATAAAACTTCAATTTATGTAATACCAAACCCCCTACATCTACTGTTCTTTGCAATTTACAGAGATGTAATAGGGGTCATTTGCCATTTGAAATAAATGATTTTGTTATCCTGACAAGCCATCAGAAATGCAAAATGGGATCCAGTGGAAAATAGTGAATAAGGTGAATAAGGCTTGGGAAAGCAGTTCAATGTTATAACACTGACCTTCCATAGAAAAAAGAGCCACCCATCTATTGACATCACGAGATTTTTATGTAATAATGTATCAGCATCTTATCTTTCAACAGAGGTGAGAACAGGATGCCTAGGTATGTAGGTATCTGGTACCTAGTCCTACTGGTTAGAAGACAGGGTGCTGATTTGAATCAATTCACCCTATAACATTTGAAAAAGGACTAATGATCCTAAGATATTGATTAGCCAGCATTGGTCATAAGTAATAACACAATATTACAAAGAATATTGAATAAAGCATGCCCTGACATATCTGAAAAAAGATACCCTGGACGTCAGTGTCCTTCCTTGTGGCACCAAAGGTTCTATAGCTAAACCATATGTTCTAAAGCTAAACCAAATAACAATGACAGTGAGTACTGACTTGATGTGCAAAGTGCAAAGTATTCATAAAAGACCTCACTGGTTTGTGCTGCATGCTCAGGGTGCCTTGGTGTTTCAATAATAACCGACTCCACTTTATAAAGACGTCACCCTGCCCCATCCTCTCTGTCTACACACTGAATGCCTTTAAGACATGCATATAAATAACAGCTGCAGGGAAGCAGACATTAGCAGCAAGATTAATCAGTGTCTGTCTCAAAGCTGACAGTACACCCCTCACTAATGCCTTCTGTAAACACCTCCAACAGAGACGAAGCTCATTCTGATGCTGAGCTCTTGAAATACTCTTCAGTGAGGCCATCAGCACCAGCGCATTACATGCAGACAAAGCATTAATTACCTTTATACGTTTCCAGAGTCAAAACATTCTTGTTATTGTATCTCATGGCCCTATAATGGCCCCTTCTCACCGTGAGCTGTCCATGATGGTGTGGAGGCGGTGGGCGATGGTGAGCACGGTGCAGTGGGCAAACTCGCGTCGGATGGTGTCCTGGATCAGGCCGTCCGTCTCCAGGTCCACGGCGGCCGTGGCCTCATCCAGGATCAGGATCCTGGACTTGCGCAGCAGAGCTCTGGCCAGACACAGCAGCTGCCTCTGACCCACACTGGGAAGGACATCACATTGTCAGTTCAGTTCTCTGACTTTAAGGCTGCTCCACATTTTTGCTTTATCCTAGATTCCAGTACACCTGCATCAGTTGTTCAGTGTTACTAAAGATTTGGTACGGGTATGGTGGGAGCTGGGATTGAACAAAGACATGGATTGGACTGGGTAAAGAAATACTGGACATTCACACATTAATGCTTCACTAGGTATTAAATGGAAAGTCAATAAACAGAACAAATAGCAACAACATGGAAAACAACATATGGAAAACATATCTACAGATCCATCTATAGATATCTATGTCCAAGGCAAGTGCATCCAAAAATACTGATCCATACAAAGTAGATCTAAAATACTTCAGTTGTGTTTGAGTATTTGTATTCAGGGACAGTTAATACATTATTGCAGATGGCCAGACACTGCGGTATTATATGCTTGGAAACCGACCTGAGATTCTCTCCCCCTTCTGAAATCTCATGTTGAAGTCCTGCTGGCAGACTCCCTACGTAGTCCTTCAGATGCGCCAGCTCAAGAACTCTCCAGACCTCCTCATCACCAAACTTCTCGAATGGGTCCAAATTCATCCGCAGAGTCCCAGAAAACAGCACCGGGTCCTGTATATAAAACCAGATTGACCCAACACATTGTACCTTAGCATCACAAAAAAATAAACAACCCCAACTACCCCAAAAAACAAAAACAAATGTAGATAACATTAATCTTTGAGAAAACAAGATCATTACCTTATTTTTTGTTCATTATAAAAGCACAAGCTACTGGATCCTACACTACAGACTCCTGATAATGAGTAGTCCTCTTATTTAACTGTGCAGAGCATCTATGAGGATGTGCACTGACAGGAAATCAGTCCATCACCTGAGGAATGATGGTCAGTCTGCTTCTGAGGTCATGGAGGCCCAAGCTGGCGATGTCCACCCCGTCTATGAGGATTCGCCCCTCGGACGCCTCAATAATGCGGAACAGACAGTTGGTCAGACTGGACTTTCCCGCGCCGGTGCGACCTACGATGCCGATCTGCAAATGAGAATTATGCCACAATTTGAAAAATCAATTCTTTCCAATGTGCAGCCTCTAGGAAATATGCATTTTAGACACAAGCTCATCAACTTGGAAGGGCAAAAACAATTGGACGTATTGTAAGTGGGAGCAGAACAGCAGAGGTAGTTCAAATGGAGACGACACGGGAGTGTTGACAGCTGCGCCACAACATCTGCCCAGTGGATGTGTGAAAGCAGAGTGGGAGATGTCTGGGGGCTCCTGGCTTCCCCTTCATGCCACTGTCCTGTCACACCACTTTCTTGGCTTAACAACCGTCACGCTGATATAATTAACATAATATGTATGTAACATAATTCAAATATGCATGCTCTTCACACTCAAGCTGCAGTGCCTGTCATGAAAGAAGATTCTAGAAAGTTTGTGCTACTTAAAATAAGAGGAGTGGGGGAAAGGTTTTTTTTCAAAATGATATTTGATGATGGATTTTACAATATACTTGATCAAAAGAAAAGATGGTTTATGATTCACAAACTTCCTTGTGTTTCCCAAGGACAAATATGATGTCAAAACCAAGTCAGCAGTGTTATGGGCATCCTGTCCACTGACCTTGTGTCTGGTGCTGCTGAGAAACATCAATGTTATTACCTGATTACCAGCTCAATAAAATCACAGCTTGTTTTTCTTTTGCAAGCCAGTTGTGTGCAACAAAACTTTCCTTATCTCCAAAGTCACCTTTAGCTTTTTCTCGTTGAAGAGAGTACTGTGATGTGACGATGTTTGAATAGAGGTAGGATGTAAGTGCTGAGAGGAGTGTAGTGTTTATTAAAGGTCCTGAACAGCTGTTTTTTGAAACCTGAGGAGAATAAAACATTCTACAAAGAATGTAAAAGGCTATTATGTGTCTTGGTCAACTGCAGAGTCGGCTAATCAAATTCTCTGGTTAAATGATCAAATCATTCACACTGCCTCCAAGGAGTGTTGGGAAAGTTGTTGTTTTTAGCTTCAGTTGATTCACAAATCCAGAGCTGTACTGACCCTAATTTTCTCATTAATTTGCAAGGTCAAGTGAAATGGCCTTTCTTTGTAACCTCTTGAATTCAGAAATGTTCACTTGATCGCTGTGCTTTGTGATTACACTCCGAAGTGTTTTGAAACTTTTCCCTGCTCTTGAGACCCAGGTGCTGTGGGGCTTAGATCTCGTACCTTCTCGCTGCTTTCGATGTCGCAAGTTATCCCGTGCAGAACCAGCTCCAGCTCTGGCCGGTAACGGACCTTGTAGTCATCAAAGCGCAGTCTCCCCATGGTGGGCCAGTCATCTGGAGGACGCTTTTCCGTGATCCACAAAGCCTAGAAAACAAAGGTATCTTTTAACTTTGTGCGAATCTTGTACTTGGTTAACAAAATAAGCATCATTAAAAGACACCCTCGATCCCACTGTCCTAAACTTTGAGTGAGATTGTTATAGAGCATCATTAGACCCACTAACTTAGAGTAGCTAATGTTCACATTGTGAAATAGTACATGATAGTAACATTTATGAGCCAACCAACATATTGTTTGATATGGAAATGTTGGCGCAATTTGGCTTGCCTTGGAAACAGGGTGATGTCATAAAGAAGACGTGTACCTCGTTTGGAATCTCTGTGTACTCGCTGACTCTCTCCACCGCCACAATGTTGGTCTCCAGCTCTGATGTCATTCTCACGAGCCAGTTCAAAGTCTGAGTCACCTAACAGAATAAACGAGGAAGGAAGAGTTTAACGTCATTCTTCATTTGTTAACAACTCCTAAGAATATTGTCATGCCCTGGCTGGTACACAAACATCCCTCGCCTCCCACATGCACCTACGACATCACATCCCTTTCTGCAGTCCCCGTCACCCATGTATCACTTACTCCCTTCACCTGTGCTTTGTTTCTTTCTGCCTATTTAAACCCCATAGATGCCCGAATCGAGCCAAATATGCTCCAGCTTATTATGCCTTTAGTTCTTTGTTGTTCCTGTTGAAAGACACTCGGTCTGTGTTCAGTAAATACCCTTAGAATTTTCACTCCTGCCAAATTCATGACTGAGATCTCGCAAATATTAAAGTCAACCTACAGTATATGTAAGATATGCAGGATATTTCATTGTGAACATTTTTTAAATTCATGACTCAAGAAAATTATTCAAGATGACATAAACGGTTCACTCAGACTTGCACTAAACAATGTGTAATTTTTGCAAATAATTTGTGCAATTTTTCTGTCACACCTGAACACGTTTGCTGAAATGTCTATGTATAAAATGTTTGTGCAGACATTTAAAGAATAGCACAGAACAATAAGATTCCCACGTTTCACTTTCATCAAGTAACCAAGTTTATAACTGGTACTAATGTCACATTTGAAAAGATATAGTCTCACATTTAAAGCATAGGAGATGGATAGCCCAACTAATCCACTGTCCAAGGTATCTCGGGATATCACAGCAAACAAGGCGGCGAAAAACACCACCAGATTTCCGAGGAACTCCAGCCGGATGGCGAGCCACCTGTAATTTAACAAGAAACAAGCTTTTCAAATGGAATAATGTTCAGAAATGTGATTCAATGACCAGCATCTCCAAAGGACCCGGTCCTACTGCATATCAGCTTCTGCCTTGCAAAAGCTTCAGACCTATTAGAAACTATCCAAGGATAGACGCTCTTCAGGTTGTCATCGATGGTGATCCGGTTGCGCTCCAGAAAGCGTTGCTGGTGCCCGTAGGCCCGGATGACGGAGAGGCCCGAAACGGTTTCCCCGAAGTGGGAGTAGATGGGAGAGCGAGAAACGGAGTCCAGCCGCCTCAGCTGGCGAGACGTGGCCACGTAGAACCTCTGCAATGTGACAAACAGAGCGGCCATCACCTCAGCACTGATGAATATTCTGGAAAGGGCAGCACTCTTGCAGCTGTTCCTGCATAGTAATATCCATATGTGGTTACCCAGAGGGATGAAAACCTTCAGAAAATTCATTCAGTAGGGTGACATTAGAACAGAAAAGCTTTCATATTTGACAGAGATTCAGCCTGCTTATTGTGGATAGGGCTTTATATTTACCACTTGGTGCTATAAAAAAAAAACCCTGGAGGGTGTAAATGGAACTCTGAGCTTTCAGCTTGTGGTAAAACATAAAAACATGAGGTCTTGCTGGAATGAGGCAAAGACAACTTCTATGTTAGATTTTCTTGTAGGCTGATGCTGCGGTATTACCTGCACAAAGTAGTAGATCACCACAATAGGCACAATGATGGCAGTGAAGAGGGGGGTGGCGAGGCAGATGACAAACAGGGTGCCCAGAACACCCAGGAGACACAGGACCCAGGAACGGAAAGACATGGGGATCATCTCGTCCACCGTGAACATGTCCTGCAGGAGGACACATCACTGATGAACTGCACTGCTACTATAGCCTATGGACCACGCAGATGTGAAAAAGTAACAGCTCTGCTGGCTGCTGCTTTTGATGGCTTCTGTCTTTATTTCTGCGCAAGGATTCCGTCTTAAAGGAATCCCTAACTCAACGGTCATTGTCACGTCCGCATTTTCAAAGTGAGAGATTTTATGTGTACCTTTGCAAAGCGGTTGACCACCCGTCCTGATGGCGTGGTGTCAAAGAACAACATGGGCACCCTGAGGATGTTGGACAGCAGACGTGTGTGGAAACTCCTGGAGGCACGGATAGCTCCTTCAGCCAGGAGCACAGTGCCCAGAAACACCAGGAACCCTGACGGAGATGAGAGAGTCACATGCATCCATTAAGGCCTTTGTAAACACTCCCGTATGGATTTAGTCAGTAGACATAGAAAGTGATGACGTCACAGATGGGCTAATGGATGTTTTTTTTATCGCTCTCAACAGGCATTTTCGTATTCTTCAGCGAATGACACATAGGCTCCATTGACATTGTAGTGTGTCATTACAATATATTTACTTCTTGTGGGTTCCTTGAGTAAGGCCTCTCCTGTCTTCTGCATTCAAGTTCTTTATTCAGCGATAGTGAATCATTGGGGTGTACTTGAGTTTTTTACTTGTTGTTTTCATATGGGAAAAAGCAACATAGGAACGACACGTTTGATTTTTCCTGTTCAGTATTGATGGGAAAAGCATACTAATGGTTTACTTTATCTATTTTTATATTTTATCTGAGGGTAACATCTCATTCTATAGTCCAGGAACATATTGCAGGGCACTGAGTATCTCTTATGAAAAGTCCATTATCAAATTGGAGTTATTGTCATGGTAAACGTGATTATGGTCTTTGCACCTGTGCCTCACCAACCATATGTGCTGAAATGACAATGTATATTGTCGAAAACGACATGTATACAGTCAAAGCCAGGAGAATATTGGACCCATTTCAAAATGCACACCAGACCTTCGGCCTCAGTTCTGTTCTGTCATGAATTTCCATAATAAGAGATGGTTAATGGCTCTCTAATTGTTGGCAAGAAGGAGGGGTGATGTCCTGAAGATCGAGAAATTTCAGCCATGCTACTGTGAATACTGCAAAAGAGAGCATCCAGGCTGTCAGTTCTGATCTTTTACATTTTAAACACATCTGTGAATCTTTGTTTCTATAATAAAGCAGCAAGCAAACAGAGGGCCTTCTTATAAAGTGGATTTGTAACCTTTTATTCTATGTGCGCAGAGAGCAGGCAATCTAATGCTTTTTACTTTTTGTGAAAATATTGTAAAAGTATTTGAAAGCATTTTAATAATTGTTTATCATATTTATAGCATAATCGTTTATGTGTGCAAGAACATGTAGGTTTTGTTTCCAGAACTGACCATTTCAACAGCTTAGCCAAAATTGCAGAGAGCGCTAATGCTACAACTGACCCCACTGGTGGGTTCATCCTAACAGTCACTAAAAAGTCTGGCAAATTTCATTTCATTCAATACAGTTCATTCAAAACCATTATATACCATTACAGCCAAATGAGCTTCCCAGACTAAATAAATAAAAATATATGCACCCACATAAACATTTATTTATTTAAAACATGTGGAGGCTGGACATTAGCCTCACTAGATCTTACAATGACTTCTTCAAATTACATGCTTCAAAGCTGCACTATATTACAGCTAACAAGAACTAACAAGAGGGAGATTAAAATAATACTGGAATGAATTATTTGACTTATACACTGAACATGGGGATTGAAAAACATTTTGCATCACAAGTTAGTTTGAGACTCACACGCCTTTGCTTTTTAAAACCCCGAATCTTCCTTATTGTCGTTGCTAAAGGCTTGCTACCCTCACTAACCTCATTAACCTTTGTGAATTTACCTTGTGCAACTCCGAGAGCTCCAAAAACTCCAATTCTCATATCTCTTATGTGGGCTGGATATGTGCTTCCGTTGGGATACTTCACTGCATCGTTTGTCCAGTCACTCAGCCACAAGTTCTGGCCAATGAAGGCCACATTCTGGATGAAGTAAACCACGACGAACATGGTGGCGTAAACCCAGCCCATAGCTCTCAGGTACTGCAGGTACACAGAGAACTTCACCTGGTGGGGGGAGTGGGTAGGTTAGGGAAAGATGTTCTATAGCCCCTGTCCAGAGAACTAGAAGTTCTAGGAAAGTTTAAGATGACCTTTGGATTTGTACTTTCCAATTTGTATTTTCCGTATGTACTATAAGATTATCCTTTGGTAAATGTAGATTTTTGACATACCTTTCCCGTCTCCATTGCCTCTTTTTCGATCAAGCGCTGGCCTTTCTTAGACTGCTCCACGTCTTTCTGACTTCTAACTGAGCTGCACCTTCTCACTTTTATGCTTAATTGAAAGGGAGACGCACTGTCACAGTTAGCATACTTGATCAATACACGTTAATATTTAGTCTTTGTAGAGCGCTGGCTGATCCACAGATTAATTGCAAAACATCCTCCACTCAGACATCCTTGCTGTGAATTCACTGAAGATCTGACACGTTCCTAATAACAGGTTGTGCACTGTGGCACCATTGTGCCTGTGGACCATCAGCCTGACTGAGGTTAGAGTGCGAGGCAGCAGCTGTACCTGCCGTTGGGCCGGACGTGGCGCTGACTGTGTCGCAGGCTGCTCTCTCTCTTGAGCGTGACCGAGACTACGTCCTCAGGTGGACTGTCGGCCAGGGGGTCCTGGCTCTCTGGCATGGCATCCACCCCCTCGACGTCTGAAAGCGAATCTGGGAAGAATGCTGACATCAGTAACATCAGCACTGCGGGACTTTTCAATGGAGCCGTATTGGAATGGCGGTTTTCTAAACGGCATCATTTTAAAAGGGATTTTCCAGAACTGTCCCTTTCAAGTGACGGGAGCGAACATCTTGCCTACGGACTGCAAGTCATACCCAAGACGTAAGGGTAAGAAATCAAATTTGAAACATATAGCTTGTTTTAAATGGCGTTTGATCCACATGTTGAAATGCCTTTCCCTAGCAAAGGCAACATCATGGATAAATAGGTTGATCTAAAATAAAATGGGTTTAAAAAGCTTTTTCACAGTAATGCAGCTCCACATATATATATGCAAATGAGCTTAACGCCCCATCTAAACCCCCCCACACACACACACACACACCCCCACGGTGCCCCTCAAAAGGCGTAAGTTGCATGCTGATAGGAAGTCATGTAACATTACACCCATCTCACCTTTTGGAGCATCAGACCTATTGCTCTCCTCTTTTGCATATGTGTCCAGGAACTCAGAGAAAGCTCCTTTACTGGCCCGCAGACTGCTGTAAGACCCAACCTCCGACACGACGCCATCTACCAACACGATGATCTCATCCATATAAGGCAGGTAGCTGATTCCGTGGGTTACCAGGATACGGGTCTGAAAAGTTAATGTTAATGTTAAATTGTTAAAAAATGTTAAATTGGCTGCACAATTTTATTTTAAACACAGCAAACAGCTGTGGGCATGACCAATCATAACAAAATAATTAAAGCACAATGTCCCAAATCAAACAAAAAAAAAAGGTTTAGCTTGCTCTTCATATATTTGTTGTCCTATTTACTATTTATACAAACACACACACACACACACACACTTACTTTACCACCACTTAATGTCCAGTGAAACATGAAGTGAATCAGCACTATGACACATTTCCAGTATTGAATTTCAGCACAAGTTGGAACACAATGACTCATTAAACTGAAGCAAGCTGTATTTTAAAAGACCAATATAGTCAAATGATCTACAACTACTAGCCGGTTGATCATCTGGTATTTGCCGACTAGCACACAGATAAATTTCTATATAAAAACACACATTAGTATAAAAGACAGACGCAACAATTGAGAAAATCTGCATGCCACTAACTTTTTCCTTAAGCAGCCCCTTGGGTCCGATCACTCTCTCAAACAGATGTTTGCCCACATGGGAGTCCACGGCAGACAGTGGGTCGTCCAGCAGGTACAGGTCTGCTGCGCTGTAGACTGCTCGAGCCAGACTCACCCTCTGCTTCTGCCCTCCGCTCAGGTTGATGCCCTGTGACACATCAGAATGTGACTGGCTCGCTCCTGGCTAGAGCACAACCTAACTTAAACCCCTTCAAGATGCCTTGCCTGAAGAGCTTCAAATTGTGATAATTCTGCTCACTGTAACACCGCTGCTGCGATAAGTATAAGCTGCAATACATTCAAATAATTACTATTAATTACAAAATAAAATGCAGACATTAGTTGAGGGTGGTAGGATAAACTCTGCAAAATAGTCTCATGCCATGTGACTCAAATAGCTTCTGACAACGAAGACCAAGTCCTGGCCTTCTCAAGTGTCTCAGAGAATTGTTTAACCTGACAGGAGAAGGGCAGAAGATGGATCACCAGTGATTTAAAACCAGTTGCTTTTGGCAGATGGGGTTCGTTAGCCTGCTGAATCTGCTCACACAATGTCCGCTGCTTTGCAGCCATACCCACCCATGGGAAAGGCTTTGAGATTGAACCCTGAGGGGAAATCCAGATCTCCTAAGGCAGTGTGCCATTCCAATCCAACACCTTTCCCGCAGCTCCTGAGATACCACTGCTGCAAAATTGGATTGACTCTCGCCTTTGCCTTTGGACCCCCTTGGTGGTATGAAGAGGGGAGATCTGGTGTGTGGGCAACACAAAGTCGCCCGTGACCTGCATCCTGGAGGACACCCCAGCATTGTCTGGCTATGACACTCTACAGAAAGCAACAGTCTACTGGTGTTAAACCAGGATCCACTGCTTTAGGGCTGTGGAAGAGGCCACAATGCAGAGACCATACTTTCTTCTAAAAAGAGACCATACTTTCTTCTAGAAATAGACCACATCTTCTTCTAGAGACTTTTTTCTAGATATATCTGCATCCAGATATGGTGTCTTACCTTCTCCCCAATTTCAGTCTCCAGTCCCCCGGGCAGCAGCTCCAGGTCTGGTTCCAGAGCACAGGCCTCCACCACCTTCTGGAGCTTCTGCTCATCCAGCCCAGAGCCAAACAGTATGTTGTCCTTCAGAGTAGCGTTCTGAATCCAAGCCTGTTGAGGCACGTATGCCACAGATCCCTGACAGGACACGACAGGACAGACCAGTGCAGGACATGACAGGACAGAGCAGAGAACATACAGACATAAAATATACAAAAAATAGGAAAAGTATAGTGCCTTATTAATACATAATCCACTATGACGAGATCACCAAGTGTTCAATTTGTAACTGAAGTGTAACTAGTTCATGTACTGAAAATGGGGTTTTCAACTAGTTCAGCAGGTCTATAAAATAACTTTTATTAAGCATTTACATATACCTGCATGTATATATGCATATAATTAATTCTATAGATAATCGCTGGTGATGACATCATGTCACACTTTAAGTATATGCTGTGCCAGTATAGTGTACATAGGAAAGCTTAGTGTATAAAGAGCTTAGTTAATTCATGCTTATGCCTGTATAGTTAATCGTAGCTCTTAATCTGTTATTTAATTTGTTTATATGTAAAACTTTTCTATTTTATATTTACAATTTTCTATTTTCTATTTGCACCAAGAGGGGGAGGGGGGCTGTAAACCAATTCCGTTGTGCAAATGTACAAGTACAATGTGTAATGACAATAAAGGTTAATTTCATTTCAGTATAGATCATAACCTGTAGGTTTGCGGCACCTGTGTGTGTATGTGTGTGTGTGTGTGTGTGTGTGTGTGTGTCCTTTATCAGCTCATTAACAACCACCCCTTTCAGTTGTTACTGCTGGACAAATACAATGAAATAAATGAGGACCACTGAGATAACCAATTGTGGTGCTGATGATAAGTAGTCTACCAACTACAGCAGTCTACAGACAACAGCAGTCTACGGTCTACAGACTATAGCAGTCCAGAGACTATAGCAGTCTACAGACAACTGTAGTCTACAGACAACAGCAGTCTACAAAAAACAGCAGTCTACAGACAACTGTAGTCTACTGACAACAGCAGTCTACAGACTAAAGCAGTCTACAAAAAATAGCAGTCTACAGAAAACAGCAGTCTACAGAAACAGCAGTCTATATCCATTCCTTCATCACTCTGATTACCTTGACATTGATGGACCCTGAGAGGCTGTGCATCTCCCCCAGCAGAGCAGAGATGAGAGAGGACTTGCCTGACCCCACCGCTCCCACCACCGCCACCAGACGACCCGGATTAACGTCCAGCGACACACTGCAAGAAAACACAAAAACAAAAAAGACAGAAAGGCTAATACACAGCCTTATACACACTCTCATGGCGCACACTAACACACAGACGCTGAAGGCGTGCATGAACACACTAGTTCTCTCACTGTGGTTAGGTCAGCTCTAATCGAACGTTGACCGCTTACTAATCAAATATTCACATATTACTTATACAGTATACACACATCAACCCTGAGATGAAATTACAGCTGTTCTACCCCACACATTTCCTATCGGGCTTCGTCTATTGTGGTATGTGAATGAATGTGGCACAAACAATAGCTGTGATGGAGCAGTGAAGCCCTCTGATTGAAGGACATGTGAACACCATGTGAACAACGAAAACCAGGCAGCTAAATAGCTCTTAACAGGCAATCATACCATCTAATAGTACCTGGAAATGGGAACTAGATGACTTAATTACATACATGCAGAGGAAAACAACTTTTCACATGCTGAGGCTTTAGTAAATGCTGGAGGAGACATGAACCATACGACATGGCTGCAAGTTTAACACTTTGATGTTGTGTGTTGAGAGCCAGGGAAATATACTTTGGAACAACTGCACAGACCTTTGCCACAAATGCACCTTGGAGGATAAGGTCGTTTCAGTTCCACATTCACACTTTATCATTCCGGTGTCATAAAATCTGAATCACTGAAATGTCAGTCAGGTATAGATGGCGTACATCACAGCAGGTAAGCAGTTATGACGGCTGGCCCGTACGTCACAGGCAGTAAGCAGTTATTACGGCTGGACCATGTTCTCTTGATCTCTGCGTCTGAAGCACACTCAGTGATGGGTAGAAGCAAGGGAACTCACTTTGTCAGAGCCGGCTCTGTGTCTCCGCCCCAAGTGAAAGTGCCGTTACGCACACTCACTGCTGTGCCTAGTCAACGAGAAGGAAAATCTTTAAACCCACATCTACAGTAAGCCTAGTTGACTACGTAGGCTTCAGTAGGCTATTTCAAGTGTTATCTGCTTTGATGAACAAACCCAATCAGAAACCCAGCAAGCACAGCCTTCAGGAACAGGTGCAGTTTGTTAAGATGAAGACTGTTTGAGTGAATGTTATTCTAAAAACTTGGAAGTGTGCAGGAGTTTGTTCCATGAATAAAGGCACTGGTGAGACCTTCCCTCCTTCTGAACATGGATCTGAACACCCTGGACTTACTGTAGCTGTTGTCATGCTGCACTGTCATGGTATCCAGGTCTTCTCCAGCAAGAAACTTCTCCAGCCTTTTCTTAGATACAATCGTCTACACAAACAGAAGAGCAACGGAGAGGATTTGACTGCTTGAAACGTAAAGAAACATGAAATATACGGTACATGAAAGATAATTTAATTTAATATGTAAGATAAGATTTAAAATCATATATAATAATTTATGTATATATATCTATATATATATATATATATATATATATATATATATATATATATATATATATATATATATATATATATATATATATATACAATATACAATATACAGTATACAATACATTTAAAATACATCTAAAAGTAGTTCTTATACTGAGATGTGAGGGACAGAATGCTTTGGACACATTTGGTTTCTCTAACCTAACATCTGTTTCGGCTCATGAATCACTTTTCATGAATGTGGTCAGGTATAGCTGACCTCAGAGTAATGCTGCGTAGCCTCAAACATCCTCAAACGAGCTTGAGAGAGTATGTGTGTGTGTGTGTGTCTGTGTCTGTGTGTGTATGTGGAGGGGGGTGGCTTGGACGGGAGAGTGTGTGTGTGTTAAATACTTGAACCATAGAGGAGATCAACATCGGGAGCATAGCAAGTGGAAAACGCAGGAGGTTGAAGAGCGAGATGGATGTGAAGGCTTTCTCCGCATTCAAGATGTTGTCTGGACTGACGGACACAAACACAGCGAAGGTAGCCAAGGAAACCTAGAGGAAGATTGTTTTTCATAATAAGTACAGTCCCCCATTTATATAGGACAGCCTCGAAAATCATTAAGCAATTCTGCATTATTACATTATTATGTTCAGTGTGATCCTATTATAAAATGTGCTTTAACATGACATTACAAGAGCCCTGAACACTGATTGATAAAAGAAGAAACCCCTGAGGGTTAATTTTCAAATTTGCTATGTACTCCTTTGAAGATAAATATGGTTTTACAAGCACACCTACTAAACCAGATAATAGCTTTATAACAGGAGTGCTCTATTCTGGAAGAATATGATTCTTCCGTGCAGTTCCAGGTAGAACGATGTATTAAACTCATGTTTAATCATGTTTAATCATGTAGGTGACATCTGGAGTCCTGGTACTTCCACCTGTGTCACAACTTAAACGACTTCTTCTCAGGTCACAATTATTGCTCTGTGTCAGTGAATTATTTATCTTACTGGCCAACGCATGGTGGATATAAATAAATACACATTGGACATGCACTGATGTCCATGTTATCAGAAGCGCATTAGGTGTACAGTTAGAGGCCGCAACCCATCATTTAGCGAGGAGGTTTGCATCGGTGGTCATTCAACTATTTATTAACAGTCTGCATCTGATTGCAGGGCCACAGTTCTAGCAGTACTGCTATGCCAGGTGGCCTACCATGCCAGTGGGCAGACGACAACATCCGGTTGTGCCTGCAAACACCACGTTCGTTTGTCCATGGTTATTTTACCTCTGTGTGGTTTTTTTGTTTGTTTTCTTTCCCACCATATCATGGGAACCGTGAGGAACAGAAAAAATAACTGAGAAACAAACATAAAGTGATATGCTCTCGCTCAGGAGAACAGGCACCCACCAGAGCCGGAGCACAGGCAAAGATGAAGGTGGAGACGGACGACAGGTAGGCAAACTTCCTCGTCACCTTCAGCTCCTGCTCTCTGATGTCCTGGAGCTGAGCCTCGAAAGAAGGCTCCCAGGCGTACAGCTTCAGGATCTGAGGGGAGGTAGAACAGGGCAGCAGAGAGGGTGGAAACAGAAAGAGGAGAGAAAGCAAGAAGAAAGAGCCGTAATGCTTAGTTTAGGCCCAGCTGCGAGTGGCTCGGTCACTTCAAAAGTGGCTGCCTCGGTAGAAAAGTATATAAGCTGGATTTTAAGCACAGAAAACAGGTCAATAAAACGCTTTGTTTGATGTCACTGCAGCCCTTGACCACCTACAAGTCGACGCATTAGTTTGTATGTTGACAGAGAGGCAGAACACAAGGCGTGTAAACAACGTACCACAACACAAGCTTCTCATTTGAACTGCTCTGAAGAAAAGCATGTGTGTTCATTAGGCTTTAATGGAGTGACATGATCACTTTTGGAAGGAGGTTTGCGAGTGGCTCACCTTGATGCCATTCAAGATTTCATTCATGATTTTCATACGCTTGTCTTTCAACTTCATGTTTTTCATCTGGAGGAAGGAAAATTATACATGTCATGGTGGGTAACGAACAAATTAAAGATTACATTTGTTGCGCAAAGTTAATGTCTGCCTAGAACTATACATATAATGCAGTAAGTAGGAAGGTGACAGAGACATAATTAGATGCTTGGCTTTCATACCAATCAATCGAGCTATATTGTTATATACTAAGATGTTGTCCTACTATAAGACAAAGCGTCACAGTTCATCCAGTAATGGAACCATCGCAAATTACATGTTAAGCTACTTCTACACGCATGTACTGCATGTACTATTACTGTATTTTTCTAAAGCTTGAGGCCATTCCCATTCTGCTTAATCTCTTGATTATTGTAGCTCTGTGACCTCATAATTGCTGTGCTTTCAATATGGTTCACCTGGTGTGGGTGCCTGTATCCTCTCAGATATTCAAATCCTATGTGCCACAGTACAAATCCAAAACAATAAAATATGTCACTGTCCAATGACATATGACATGTTGCACTATGTTTTGGTGGGCAGATGCCAAATGGAAAGAAAAATAAATACACAAAAGTGACATACCTGTAGGGTCTTTGACTTTGTTGCCAGTAGTCCATTAATGGGGACCATGAGGACCATGACCAGCAACCCAGCCAGGACTGCAGGGCCTAGTTCGATCCACAGGAAAGCTATGGAGAGGATAATCTGCAGTGGGCACGACCACAAAAGGTGGATGAAGTTCGTGACATCATTGAAGCGCTGAGCGTCGGCTGACATCAGATTCACGGTCTCTCCTACGGTGGATTCTTTCCGAGCATCGTTGGATACAACCAAAGCCTGAAGGAGACGACATCACAAAACGTCAGCGCAACACCTTCCAGCAAGACATGACAGCACAAAATTCACAATTTATAGAAGAAAAGAATCAGGACCATTCTGTTCTAGCACCCAGTTGGAGGAATACAATTCATTTGGTCCCTTAGCCCTACTGTCTAATGGCAACTGAAGAAACATCTCTTTGAAAAGCTCTTTGACCTAATTGTGCACTTGTAGGATTTTATAATTGCACATGAGCTGTTTAGTCATAGCACTCAAATTGTCTTGTATAGCATTTTCAGTCTTCATTGCAGCACTGACAATTATTTCTGGCAATAACTTGGGTTTATTGGACTTATTTGTCCTAACCAAGGACACTTTTCTGAGTAGACAACTAAAACACTTTGCTAAACCTCTCTGGGGAAGAGAACAATTGCTAAATGCTCTCTCATGCTCTGTCATGTCATTGTAAGCATGACAAAGCAATTGCCAGTAACTTATCTACAAATTTATGGTGTTTGGTTGGGTCAGGTGAAAAGTTTTGAATTGATAACTTGAGTGTGAACTCAGCAAACTGAATAAGAATTTAAACTAAAGGAAGTGCAATTAAAATTGAGCATTTAATGCAATGTAGATGTCACGTTGAGGACCCCGGCCCCTCCCTTTTGGGCGTGTGTTTACGTAGTCCACGTGCTTTGTCTGCGTCTGTGGAACTCCGGTGGTGAGGGCTATGTCGCGTGATAATCTGTCTCACCTGTGAATCGTCTCGTAATCACGTGGGGCTAATGTGGTCTGTCTATTTAATGTGCGCTCGCGCAGTGTCCTGTGCTCGTCGTTGTCTACAGTCTACACGTTGTGTGCGTTGTGTTGCTGTTTCTCGTGAGCTATTGCGCAATTATCTGTTTAAAATAAAAGTGACGTCTGTCGCCACAAGAGGGATCCGTGTCTCATCCTTCACCATGACCCCATCGTCACAGTAGAACCATCTACACATCAAGAAACCAGCTAATCAAAATGCAATATTATAGTACAGTCAACACTTTCACTGAATTCAATGAATTTGAACAGTTGCTCATAATTCAGTAATAAATACACCATAGACTTGTTGACAGACAGTAACACTAAGACTACTTATAGGCTGAATAAAACAAAACGGACATATGTACCTTCTTGTAAACTGCTGCCATGATGCCAGTACGTACTTTCATACCCAGCACAAAGCATCGATGGAAATACTGCTGGAGGAACATAGACTGTAGAATTGCCACGAGTAAGAGCAGGACGGCATAGAGATACCCCTGCCACTCATAAATGGATTTGTCCTGAGTGAAGGAGATCATGACCCTGGGAGAACCCAAACAACATATCAAGGTGACATTACTAGAACTTCAAAAATGGACCTGTTCTGATGAGTAATGATAGATATAGAATAGAAAATAGAACTATATGTGTAGTTGAATGGCAATTCAAGCTTGAGAATACAGTTAAACCAACGAAAAACAACTCACTTGAGCAGCTGTGGACTCGCAAAGGCAAGAAGGTCATGGATGAGTTTAAAAACAGCAGACTCCACAAGGATCCACTGAAATGTTTTGGCGACGGCTGGCACCAGCCAGGAGTTGGGATAGTTTGAGTCATCATCCTTCTTTTTGTCTTTTTTCTTCTTCTTCTTCTTTTGGGCCTTTTCTCCTGTCTCCTCCTAATTGTGGAAATATGAGGGCAGTAAAGTGAAGCCCCCAGACAATTCAGATAAAGCAGCATCACTCCACCACACAAAGCAGGTGGCTCTAAGGGTGTTAACAACCAAACTGTCTTACCATCGCAATCAAAATGTTTACCGTTCAGCTTAAAATGTTATATGCGGTGAAGAACGTTCAAGTTCACCAAGGCAAAAATAAATAACTAAATAAATAAATCCATATTTGCCAAACAAAGCAGTGGGTACATCACATCTACTGAGCATGCTCAAGCCAAGAAATATAACATTCTGAATTGTACCAAAACCATGGTCAATGTTTCACTGGAAAAAGCTCAACCAGCCAGTAATATGAATATGTTCACCAAATGTCCAGCATTTTACTCTTCAGTAACAAATTATGACAAAAGTATAAAGGTTCTACAGCTTCCTGTTCAGCCCCAGTGCCGCCATAAAATGGCCAAATGAAATACACTGAAAAAGTTTCAGTATAGGCTACAAATACCAGTTTCTGTACAGAATTACAGAAACATTACAGAACTCTATCTTTGATGAACAGTTTTTGCCAGGAAATAAGCTTCAGTAAAATCCTCAGTGAGCAAATTGAAGCCTTGTTATAGGCATTTTAGACACAGCCAGGACTTGGACATTTTATAAGAAACAAGCTTGGATTTGGACATCATTTCAAGGAAGAACACCACAAAACATTTTGTTTTATTTTCATACTATCGCAGCTCTCTCACCATGACGAGGACATCCTGACTGATCCCCGTTGTCATGCCGTTCTGGTCAGGATCAGGTTTTGGTCTGGATTTCTTGTTCTTCTCATTCTGCCGTTTCTCCAGTCTACCACAAGCTTTTCTCAGCTCGCGGCCCATGATCTCCTCAAACTCCTGGCTGATGTAATTTGTGGTGTCTTTCTCATTCAGCTCCCACATATCCTCCTGTACCAGGGGCCTCTTGTAACCATTGATGACCATCCTTAAGGGAACAGATTGAGCATGACATAGCAGTCTTGCAGGCCAACAAATATTTGGGGAGAAGTAAATTGGGAGTGATTCATCACATCACCAGATGTGGCCATATGATATATGGCCATAGATGCTGGCCATAGTCTACATTCAACTCTGAAATTGGTCTGCCAGTGCAAAATTCGGTAGAGTTGCTCATTAGCACTTAATGTGAAGAACATGGCTTCTTGATTGAAACACATTTATTCAGGGGCTTTGTCGAGACAGAATGGTAAAAGAGCTTTAGTTAACCTAACAAGCAGTGAGATACAAGCAATAAGCAGACTTGGTTTCCATTAGAAGTTATTAGTACAATGCCACAATAATAAAGTAACAGTATCTTGTGCTTCTGTTAGACGACACCACTGTCATATGAATTAAAATCACGTCCCTGCTTCTAGCAGTCCATGCTATTAATGACCAAATCTTTCTTCAGCATTCTGCATTATTAACATGATTCTTTCCCCATGTGAATAAGCAAAACCTCAGTCAAAATCCAAAAAAATAATAGGGTCCCCAGATCATATTTTCTTGTGATCGCATAATTATGAAATAGTATAGTTATAAAAAAAAACTGATAAAATAAATAAAAAGAAAAAAAAAACAACAGAAATCTTACCGATTAAACCAGTTAAATGTTATTCTGCTGATAAACGCAGCACCAGCCTCTGGGTTCTGGAGAGGTGTGAAAACAAAATGAGAGTTTAGGGACAAAAGAAAGAACAAAATACTTCCTGATTTATACCTCATATCAAATTATATCACATTGACTATGTTATTTTCTTTTACCTTTTTGGCCACCTTCTTGAGATCAATTGGAACATCAGCTATGGCAGACAGGACCAAAGCGGCTATCTGCAGCCCATAGGTTATGTAGAAGAGACAGAACCTTGGCAGATCTGATATCTCTCCCTAAGAAGAAGGACACAAACTTTCAAACATAAAACCATAGCATGAGCGTTAGAGATGTGCCACAGCATGCTAAGCTTCGCTACCTTCTGTAATGCTTCTCTCAGTATGGTCTGGAAAGGGAAGATCTCACAGATGACCTTTAGCACCCAGAAAAGAAAGAGGCTTTCAGAGTCGACTCCTTCCCTGCGTCTCACAGCCTCCTGGAGGACCAGCACCAGGATCTGCAAACAGATTGCAGGCATGGCCAACTCACGAGATGCAGTCATAGCACATAGTAGTGACCTTTTAAAATTTGAACTTGGTGCTCTTCAAAGTTCTCAATTAGAGGTTTTCATGTTTACAAAAAAGAATAAAATGGCACAATTAATGATGTAGAAAAATGAGGGCACCTAGATGCAAACCAATGTTTTCTCATAGCGACCTCTGTGTACTCATTACAAACAAGTTTGATGATTTTTATCACAAATTTCCATGTTTAGAGTAGTCATTCACGACTGGTTATTCGTTTACCCAAGACACTGCAAACAGCACAGGATTAGCATAAAGCACTGCAGGATGTTTCTTAGCCGATGAGTCACTTGATGGCCCATAGTCTTCGGTAAGAGTGAGCACGAGTCCAGCAATGGCTGTAAGCAACAAAAGTCCTGCCAGAACCTGACAGGAAAATGAGACCTGATCAGTTAATTTCCTAGAAACTTCATTATTAGCATTACAATGAAAACCCGAGCATTCAATTCAAGCTTGAGGCTTGCTGGATGTATGAGAGATAGCTAGGTTATTAGTGCAGACAGGTATATGGCTTCCATCTTCTGGCTGACTAAATAATTTGGTCACATGGTTTCACAAATTCTAATTGGAGCTTGAGGCCATCTGTCCTGCCTAATTGTGCAAACAAAATTCACGTAATCAGATTAATTCAAATAAGTGACAGCTCTAACCGCTGTACCTGCTTGCAGATGTAGAGCTTAGAGAGAGGTGTTCTGGGAGGTGTTCTCCTGAAGAGATTGGCCAGGTTCCAAGGGGAACAGAGCCACAGGAAGCCCAGTGGCACCCACACCAGCACTGTTCTCTCCACACACACCGGCAAATCCGGATCCGGACGATCCAGGAAAGACGCATTCTGAAAAGCATGCACACAACACCCATTTAATTAGGCATGAAATGGTAAAGTACATGACACAATAAGAATCCTGGCTAGGTGCCTAATTAAATTCTTAATGATTTAGAACATCTATCCAATGATGTTCTATAAAAACATCTACCTTTTGAAGAAGCACAATGTACTGTGATTGTATACTGAGAGATCATAGCATATAATACCCATGGTACAAAGGTAGAGTAGGGAAGAAAAAATGCCTTGTCATGATTGCTAACAGCATGGATATGGATCCAAAACACAAGGGAATTATATATATATATATATATATATATATATATATATATATATATATATATATATATATATATATATACAAACACACCACTAACCCTAAGCCTTTCTCTTCTTTGTGGTACATTAGTTGAATGTATGTGACTAGTCTAGTTATGTAAGTCAAGGGATAGTTCTTACTCTACAAAAGTAGTACAGCATTACAACTTACCCAAAACGTGGAACCGCAATACTCATCTAGGGCCATGTTCTTTCTGGCTGGTTCACCCCAGATTAAAAGCACAAACGTGGATTATAATCTGCGTCCCAACACTGCGACACAATAACGAACATGCAGTGATCTCTGGTCCTGATTCCCACACCCTCTCTGCCATAAAGGTTAGGAAGAACGCTTCCTCTGGGCAGCACCTGAAGGAACAGACCTGGGTGACTTCAGACCAGTTAATACTTAACTATCGTCTTCAGTCCACTCTCTGTCACCTCAATAAGAGTAGAAGTTCATGTAGAATTCCTCTCTGGAAGAAGGACTAGGTCCTGGATGAAACTCCAAACCGGTGTTCTGTTGAAACATCTGTTCTAGTTCTGAGGGAAGACTCAGACGTGGGCAATACTTTTTACTGTGGAGGAACATCTCATGGGACACTGTTTGCCTTCGCCGCCTATTGGTTTAAAGTGCAGAAACATGCTTGCGTGCAAGCATGACAGGATAGGGGTGGGAAGAGAGAGAGACATAGGGAGAAATGGAGAGAGAGAGAGTGAGTGTTTATAATTTACTTCCTTTTGCCATGTGTACTGCAAGCCATTCCAACAATAAGGGGTTTGGGTGGGGGCTCTCTTTCATTACCCAAACACAACATTTCCTGCTGCCTCCTGCTTCAGAAGAGGTTGATCTTTCCACATGCAAGTCATGTCCGATGATTGTGAAGGAATTTATCGTCTGAGCAGAAAGGGGATTTTAAAAGGTGCCTAAAAGAACAAGGTTTCTGTTTAAAAGAAAAAAAAAAACTCCAGAAATTAAGTCCTGCTTCTGAGGTAAGATATAGAACAGAGTTTTCCTCTGGCATTCAGAACATGGTGCTGTTTAAAAATATTCATGGAAATAAAAGCCAACAACAATGTTTTTTTAGTGAATTAAAAGCACAAAGTGGATTCTAATCTATCATAGTAGTGATGATGTGCCTTAATAGTGGGGTCACACAGTTAGGTCACATGGAAAACCACTGAAGAACAGTGAGAGTACTAGTGTAAATGTATACGTTCACCAGCAGTATTCGTTCCCATCTAGGACCTCGGAGAAGTATATGTGTTTCTCTTGTGTTCTTTGGGTTCACTATTTCTGTAGTATGTGGGGGTGCATGCAGCAAGGACCCCTAGCCATGTGCTCCTCTGTAGCGGACAGCTAGAACAGGTGTGCAAAGGCATGCTGGGATATGCAGTGAACATCTGAGCAAGGGCAACATCAACCCCTCTTTCCGAAGAGACTTGCGTCCCTGCTCACGAACACCTTGTCAGGTGGTCGTCACATGCTGAGCACACACTGACTGCACTTTATGGAGATCTTCATGGCCCTCAAGTGAATCGACCATAAACACATGATGATGGTAAATCAGTGTAATGTGTACAGCAATACCTTAAGCCATGTACTAAATTATGACATATTAGAGCATTGTTTATTTTAATGTAAAAATATGTTGTGACCATACGACCAATTAAATGAAACACAAGTGTCATAAATAATATGACATTTACAAATGAGACGGTGCTTAGCTGTCTCATTGATTGACATTAATCTGTTAACAATGAACAAGAACTAAATATGAAATTCTCATCTCTTGTGATGTTGCTTTACCAATGACTCCCAACACTTTAAGACTCATCCATCATAGTTTCATCTATCCATATCGGCACAGCCTGGGTAGAACTATAACCATAACTGCCAACACTAGCAGCTGTGTGGAATCACTTGAAGAGTGGAAAGCAGGTATAAGCAGCATACAATAATTTACCATTGAACGTCCTATCCTGGTAAACAGACTTAAATAAATCTTAATGTTCTTATTTTCTTGTCAGCAGTGTTTATTTTTCTTCCACAGTTAGTTTTCTCATCTAGGGGAATTGAATCATATTCATACACACACGTGAGTGAAGCGGTGGCTTTCACAAGGTAACGGGTGTGGAAGATCAATGACTGCAGAGGTAACCTTCTGCCTACTAACGGTGTGTGTGTGTGTTTAATCATTACATCAGTTCTTGTAACATCATATGACCTGTGAGATACTGACAAACCAAGGACATAACAGACACAGATGATAACACCATTACACAATCTTCTTCTGGCTTGTCTCTGTGCCAACATATGAGGTAAATATTTGAAGAAGTGAGTAATTAGGCTTAGTATATTAAGTGAAATCATTTGCCTTTTAGGGAAATGTGGACACGTTCAGTTAGCATGGAGCTCTCAGCTACCGTATGGGCATTCTGCCAGTGGCTGGCTGAACAGTAACACTGCAGATCAATGGAATCAGTAGAGCAAAGGCAAATGTCAATCATACTAGATGAATGTTGATACGATTTGAAGGTTAAGATAGGTGATGAACAGAGGTGTCAATTGCAGGTTCAGAAAGTAAAAGTCCTCACCAGGATTTTGCTCAAGCTTGCTAGATTTTCTAATTGGTACAATCCAGGTAAAATTAGTGGAATCAACACAATCCAGGAAGCCTGAGCAAAATCCTGGTGAGGACTTTTACTTTCTGAACCTGGAATTGACACCTCTGGAATTTGCTGAACTAAATTAAATTAGTATAAGGAACCAAATTAAATTAATGTGGTATTTGGTGTGGCAAAGATGAATTAGAAGTATATTTCCTGAAATCTAAAGCTTGTGAATGACCTGTGATTGCAGACAATGTGTAGAATAGTCCATAATGGTGTAAATTCCTTCTAAAGTTTCATATGGCTCACCAAAATATATTGAAAGAAACTGACTTTTTAAAGATACATTAAAAATGTCAACTCACTATGTCAACTCACTATAAACTTTGAGAAGTTGTAGTGTTCTAAGCAACATTATCTACCCAGTATAATACAAATAAAATTTTGCAAACACTTGAAATACATGTAAACAGTAAAACCCTGTTGCTGGGGTTGGGCCACATGTTTAGGTGTTAACAGTCACATTTATTCGAATTGCTTTGGGTAAAAGCATTTGACATACTATGAATGCAATGTAAAATGTAGTATAATTAAACTCACATTTATTCAATATATAATTAAACAAACACCTACAAGAGCGAATCCAGACACACGGACACACCCAAAGGGAGGAGTCAGGGGCCGTACCGTGACACACTGCATTATGGGAGTTGCCATCTTGCCCCTTTCTACTCACCCATTTGCCCAAAGCCCAAGTCCACACCAACATATATTGTACTAACAATGAAATAATTGAAGCCACATTGAGAATATTTTGTTCAGTCTTAAGTGTCAGATGTTCCACAAACATACGCTACACAAGAACCTGTTCTGTATTTATAAAAGCTGGATGTTCAGATGTTCAAACGCAGCCCTTTTATTGCTTACCCTACTGTGCATAACACAGCAACGCTATAATTGCTTGGCAACTGCTGCTGATATTCCTTCACATTGATTATAATCAGTGACTCAAATCCATTATACTGACCCTGTCTGTCCTATCTTACCAGAATCAAAATCTAGCCTGCATTTCTCTTGGTCCAGAATAATATAAGATACATTGATCTTCAGATTCTCAGTGTTTATTTGTGTGAGTGGGGTATCTTCAGAGCATGTGTATTAGCATACAGATCATAGTCTAACATTAGCGAGTTTAGCTGCACAGGAGAGAGATCAAACATAGAGAGAGAGGAGCTTTGGATAGGGCCTGGGAATGTGAGGCCTCAACTCAGAGTGTTCTCACCTTTGACCTTGATATGTTCTGCCACAGAGGTCACATTGCACCACAGAACAGGGGCCGAACAATTATAGTGCTTAGCATAAACCTTGGTGTAAATTTGTCACAATCAGAAATAACTGAATAAAACAAGTATACAGGATATAAGAAAGGTGTATGATTGACTCAAGCGTTCTCTCTGGCCTGGAGAATGACAGAAGAAATATGGTATGAAATTTGCGTGGTTTGTATACATGTTCCAGCCTTGTGATGAAGTGTAAAGACTCAAACCAGTAGCGGAAGCACATACAGGCAAACCAGCAGATTTAAATATCCACCAAGCCTACAGTTGCACTCACAGAATCAGTGGATAACTGTCCATAATGTGACGCGATGATAAAAGAAAAGCGCACCATTTTATTGCCGCACATTTGGATAAGAACTGATTCATTCGAGTCATCGAATGCCCCGGGTGGCCGCAGAACGAGACTCTCACAGCGCCGTCATTCCAGCGATGATCCCGGCCTCCCGCGCCAGAGCAAAGAAATGCTTCTGCTGTTGTAAAAGTGTGGCCGGAGAATCAAACTCGACTATTTTCCCAGCGTCCAGGACCATTACTCTGAAGAACAGGGGAAAGGCGTTGAAAATCTCTTCACCATTTCAGCATATTATGAACTTAAGAGAAGCCTTATTTTGTAAAAACCAACCAATAGTGCAGTGTCATGGGTGAGTAACCAGGCAACAAGGGAAGCTCAAGGGTGTTTTTTTTATCATCGGTATAGAGGGAAAATGGTGTTTTAGAGGCTCTCGCTAAGCAAACAAGAAATAATTGTTGCTCTTCTGTTAGTTCTAATGACCCTAATGGCCCCTTCTCACCGTGAGCTGTCCATGATGGTGTGGAGGCGGTGGGCGATGGTGAGCACGGTGCAGTGGGCAAACTCGCGCCGGATGGTGTCCTGGATCAGGTTGTCCGTCTCCAGGTCCACGGCGGCCGTGGCCTCATCCAGGATCAGGATCCTGGACTTGCGCAACAGAGCTCTGGCCAAACACAGCAGCTGCCTCTGACCCACACTGGGAAGGACGGCATACGGGATACAGGGAATTCAAACATGGAAAACAACTACACTTGTTTAAAACTCTACTGTGCCTTGAGTCCGTGGAAAAAAATATGTCAGTGCGTTCTGTCCTCTCCTCAAAGATGATGTTGAGATGATAATGATAATGATAATGAGATGATAATGATAATGTTAATGAGATATAGAGATGGTTCTCTCAACAAGGGCACGATTGAGCCTAATGGGTGGCCTCATGGCCTTGAGTATGACTGTCTCTTCATTCTTGGCATCCCATCACTGCGGGTGTGAGACCTGAATCCTTCTTGCAAAAAGCTTATAATAAAACTCAAAAGACAAAATCTGACTTATACTCCCTGATTTCTACAACACTTGCAGCTGCCTCTGAACCAAGCTCTATGCCACACACTCCATTTGAGAAACTTTACGGCTCTGTGAAGAACACTCCAGTTACCCAGTAACTTTCACCTCATTATGAACCTCTAAACGTGTGTCATTTTTTATCAACGAACACTGCTAATTTTCATATGTAAATGGAAGTCTAAGTGATAAAATATAGTAGCTTTTTAAAATAATGTATGCACATCCTATAAAAACAGTGCAAAGTTCATTTGGCATGCATATCAAGTATTATAAATGTTTCTTACAATGATGGTTCTGATACCTTATTGTTCGGTTCAGAAAGTCTTTGTTACTGCACATCAGTGTCATGAATTCCAGTTTTGGCCCGTGGCATTATCAATATCAAATAATTAAATATTGCTTCTATACATAGACACATGTAGACAGACAAACTGGCTTTCATTTTTGTGGTCTGATTTTAGGGGGCATTTCTATAGGAGAGTCAATAATTATGGTAAATTCTATTGTTTCTGCCACTGAAATTACTGTCCATTTGGCATCAACAATATTTATGGAAAAGCCTTCAGAAAAAAAAACTTGAATCATGTGAGGGATTTGTGCTATATTCATGGCTAAATGCCAGAGTCAATTTATTGGACACAGCTGTCACAACTTAGAAATTATTGTTAACCAATCTGTTCGGACAGCTGACATTCTTAATATTCCATTTGATTGCAAATGTGGCTTTCATAAATGTAACCAAATTCTTTATCAAACTGAACTAAAACCATCAAAAGCCTTTCCTTATCAATTCTATTTTAGATTCACACAACAAATCTTATTACTTTTAAATCATCCAAATATTTATGATTGTTTAATTAGATGAAACAATCAATAAATGGAAGAATAAACCATTTAACATGCGTTTAACATGCTCCTTAAATCATGTTATGAATCCATGTAAAATTTGTCAGATGAATGTCTTACAAACAACGGAAATAATATTGGTACAGAGATGGTTGGCCTTGTTTTTTTTAATTAGATAACATCTTCCCAACAAATATATCAGAACGATTCCCACTTTCCAAAGACGATTTGAGCAAATACATGAATACACTTTCCTGCACATAATTTGCGTACTATTAATCCTCATTAGACTTGTGCTCATGTTGTGCATACAAATACGCGACTTATTTTGCTCAGCGAAATTACTGAATAATTGCCATTATTATTTTGCCCCTATGACAACCCAAATCCCTGTACAGTTTTGACAAGAGCATGCAATGAAAGGAAGTATGGCGCTGGGTATTCACATCCTCAGGATTATGCTTCCATTGATGCATAAACAAACATTTAGTCTTCAAAAGGGGATTGTCATGTTGGCACGCTTTGTTTTAAGGTGCTTAGAGGCGTAAATAATCTCATCCCATCCTTAGAATAAAACCTTAACCAGAATGTAGTTTAGAACTGAGGCATTAGAAAGTTGCAGCTTATGATGGCAGTGCAACAATTGCTTCTCTTTATAGCCGGAATATGCAAATGCATACATAAATATGTTCAAATCAAAATCACTTGATTTAATATAAAGTGACCGTGATCAACATTTAAATGTGAATGAGATCAAGATATAATAGATCAAAAGCCTGACCAATCGAATTAATGCAGGGAAAACCGACCTGAGATTCTCTCCCCCTTCTGACACCTCATGTTGAAGTCCTGCTGGCAGACTCCCTACGTAGTCCTTCAGATGAGCCAGCTCAAGAACTCTCCAGACCTCCTCATCACCAAACTTCTCGAATGGGTCCAAATTCATCCGCAGAGTCCCAGAAAACAGCACCGGGTCCTACAAAATCATTCAGTGTGTAAAGTGTACTGCAGTTTTGTGCTGCAGATACTTCGAAGGAGAACAGGAGTTACTGAACATCATAGAATCACCTGAGGAATGATGGTCAGTCTGCTTCTGAGGTCATGGAGGCCCAAGCTGGCGATGTCCACCCCGTCTATGAGGATTCGCCCCTCGGACGCCTCAATAATGCGAAACAAACAGTTGGTCAGACTGGACTTTCCCGCACCGGTGCGACCCACGATGCCGATCTGCAACACAGGATTGAGCAGTGACACAAACCCTAAATCCAAAATAATCATGTCATGTATAAGACATAAAAGATGAACAAAGACTTCTATAATTGCACTTTTTCCCTGTAGAACAAGATTGCATATCGTTTTCTTTCCAGAGACAGTATGCTTTCCACTTCTGCCAGTTTCTTTACAGCTGTGTGGTAGCACCACATCACACTCAGAGACAGACACTACAGCTACAAACCACAGGTTGGGTTGTAACTTTATGGCGTCTTGTTTGTAGCACACCAAGACTTGCATACCTTCTCGCTGCTCTTGATGTCACAGGTGATCCCGTGCAGAACCAACTCCAGCTCTGGCCGGTAACGGGCCTTGTACTCCTCAAAGCGTAGTCTCCCCATGGCGGGCCAGTCATCTGGAGGACGTTCCTCCGTAATCCATGGTGCCTAATGAAGTACGCAAGTGAATTCAGTTGTAAGAGCACAAAACCGTTTGTGGCTGGTGGCTGTGTCCACGCCACAGTGACCACTCTGTGGTCATCCTGGTTTGTCACTAAACCTGATGACTTCTTCAGATCTGAATACTACAAAAGACAGAAAGAATCTTGAGGTGAAAGTACCTCTTTCCCCAAAAATCTTATGGACCAAAATTCCACAATAATCAATCTCAGAATATAAGTGATATAAGTGATTGCTTTTAGCAGCAGCTATAAGTAATCACTTATAGTTGTATTTGACATTTTTAAAGATGACAGGATCAAATGAAAGGTGATTAACTGTACATTTATAATCTTATTTATAATGCCATGCAGATTTGTGTGATGTTGGCAGTAAGGGGGGAGTGAGACGCGAGTGAAAGTTGTGAGAGTATCCTCTGTAACAAGTTGAACTGAGCGCGCTCAGAATAAAGACACCAATAAAGCTCAATTGCGTTGAAGGAATGCAGAGACAAGAGCGCTTGAAGGCAGGCGAGACGTGCGGGACGACTGGTGACGTGCGGTAGCGGCGGCGGGCACCTGTGGGATAGAAATAGCGGGAAGAACAAAAGAGGGCAAAAGAAGAACAGGTGCTTGTGATCAATAATCGAGTGAACAGGGCAGCTGTTATGTGTTTGTGTGGGGTAGTGTGTGTGTGGGTGGTGTGTGGGGTGATGTATGTCGTAGTGGGTGGTGTGTGAGGTGATGTGTGTGGGAGCGGGATGGTGTGTGGGGGTGATGTGTGGGGTGTTGTGTGTGGGGGTGGGATGGGTGGGGTGATGTGTGTGGGAGCGGCGTGATGTGTGGGGGTGATGTGTGGGGGTGATGTGTGTGGGAGCGGGGTGATGTGTGTGGGAGCGGGGTGATGTGTGTGGGAGCGGGGTGGTGTGTGGGGGTGATGTGTGTGGGGGTGGGATGGGTGGGGTGATGTGTAGGGTGGTGTGTGGGGGTGATGTGTGTGGGAGCAGGGTGGTGTGTGGAGTGTTGTGTGTGGGGGTGATGTGTGGGGTGTTGTGTGTGGGAGCGGGGTGGGTGGGGTGATGTGTAGGGTGGTGTGTGGGGGCGGGATGGGTGGGGTGTCCTTCCTGCTGGGTGCACAGCGTACTGTGTCAGTTTAAAGTTACATGTAGATTTAAAGTCATCTACTTGAACGTAAGTTATGCACTTTTTTGTGGCACACAATCTCTACTAGTTTAGAACCCTCTTACCCCCCCCCCCCCCTCCCCAATCCCCAAACTTAACACCTCCACAAAGGATGTTATCTATATATTCATCTTGTGATTTAATGGACCTTGACAAAGAATACACAGCAGACAGACAAGCACTGCACTGGGCCAGTGTACCCTTTTGTCAGTGTTGTCCCAGTTCTTGTGAAAAACTGACACAAACACAAAAGCTACATAATTTAAACATCTACCTCATTGGGGATCTCGGCATACTCCTTCACTCTTTCCACAGAGACAATATGGGTCTCCAGCATTGATGTCATCCTGACCAGTGTATTGAGAGTCAGGGTTACCTGTAGGCAGGCAGGGTTTCCTCTAACATCTCAAGATAACAAAGGAGAGTACTTACAAAATATCTTATCACAGACTATTGATCCTCAGTAGGAAAATATATGGACTCTATATGACAAAAGAATCTATGCATGGATCTAGCCATAATAACATAAGTAAGCACGTGTAAGCTTTACATTTAAAGCGTAGGAGACAGACAATCCGATTAGTCCACTGTCCATTGAGTCCCGATATAGTACTGCCGACAACGCCGAGAAAAACACCACCAGATTACCCAGGAATTCTAGTCGGATTGCCATCCACCTGTGCACCAGAAAGGACCGGAGTGACAAATTAAGATGTTGATCCTAAATGAACAAACTGTAACTCATTACCATACAACCATTAGCATAATGGTAACTGGCCCCTGACAGGTTTTGTTTTATTATTAGCAATGCTATAATCATCGGGCGAAGGCCTCCTGTGATACGTAGTTCTAAAAGAAGCGACAGGGGATGCACCTGTTTGAGACGATCAGCGAGCGGGTGCACTTCAGGTTGTCATCAATGGTGATCCGGTTGCGCTCCAGGAAACGCTCCTGGTGCCCGTAGGCCCGGATGACGGAGAGGCCCGAAACGGTTTCCCCGAAGTGGGAGTAGATGGGAGAGAGAGAAACGGAGTCCAGTCGCCTCAGCTGGCGAGAAGTGGCCAAGTAGAACCTCTGGAGTTCAGGAAATATCACGCAGAATGTTTGCAGTGCTTAAATTGTTGTATTATAGCAGCACATAAATAGGAGTGAATATTTACTAATTTGTTGGTCTAAAATAAGTCATCATGCATCTCTTTCTAAGCATATTAGGATTGCTTCTGTCCATGTTAACTGCATTTATCATTATTTAAAAGGCAAAAACATAGGGTTCCTGATCCTGGTTGGTCATAACAGTGGCTTACCATTACAAAATGGTAGATCGCAATAATAGGGATCACCACCACAATGAACAGAGGGACAGCCAGGCAGATTATGACCAAAGTGGCCATCAGCTCAAGCAGTTTGAGGATCACCATGCGTAATGTTGTGGGGATCAGCTCGTCCACAGTGAATATATCCTGTAGGTAGGTCCCAGCAAGGAAAACAATAAAAATAAGTTTATATTTACATTAATTTACAATTACTGTTCATTGTTTAATTTCCAGTGGCAGCCATTTTGTGTTATTGGAATCCATCCAGGTGGTCATAGCCTCAGAAGATGGGTTACCATTCCTGGCCAGTATGTGACAAACAAGCAGTCACCTCACCTCATGTATCTTGCTGATGCAGGGAAAAAACCTATTTATTAATATGACGCAGTATGAACATACTAGAAAATATCAGATAAACCTGGCTGAACTGTACAATAATAAAACAAATACAGCAAGTTTAGAACTACGTTTTAGTGAGTTTAGAACAGACTGATCAGGAAAATCTGCAGAAAATGTTATTGCATATCTGTTAATTAAGAAGTTTAAGTTTTATTATACTTTAATAAAAAATAAAGATTTTGGTATATGTTACTTCATCAATGAAACAATACATTAACAATATCCAGTGCAACACCAAGAGACCATACATTTCTGACCATTGTCACTGACATGCTAAGACCATTATATACATTGTCAAATATTTATGGTGTCTGTACCTTTGCAAAGCGGTTGACCACCCGTCCTGATGGCGTGGTGTCAAAGAACAACATGGGCGCCCTGAGGATGTTGGACAGCAGACGTGTGTGGAAACTCCTGGAGGCACGGATAGCTCCTTCAGCCAGGAGCACAGTGCCCAGAAACACCAGGAAACCTGACGATAATAGGAAACCAGTAAAACAAATGACCCAAATGGTGCAACAACTCCACATCAAACAATGATCAAAATTGCCAATCCAATTTTTTTTTACTGTCTACAAATGAATAGACCAGTATGGAGGCAGTTCATCAAAAATGCTTAAATGTTTAAATGAATCAGGAACCAGCCAAGTAAAAGGCATAAATATCATACAGGTGTGAGACAAATTACCAGGTTTCTGTTACCTTGCATCACTCCGAGAGCTCCAAAAACTCCAATTCTCATATCTCTTATGTGGGCTGGATATGTGCTTCCGTTGGGATACTTCACTGCATCGTTTGTCCAGTCACTCAGCCACAAGTTCTGGCCAATGAAGGCCACATTCTGGATGAAGTAAACCACGACGAACATGGTGGCGTAATCCCAGCCCATAGCTCTCAGGTACTGCAGGTACACAGAGAACTTCACCTGGTTGGAACAAAAATGGAGAGTCAGAGTAAAGGTTTAGCTATTCTACAGAGAAACTGAAGTTGCATCTATACTATTATAAAGGTGTGTATGGGAGGTATGGTCATGGGCCAGGATTCAAACGAATGCACTTTAGACGGCCGTACCTGTCCGGTCTGTACACTCTCCTTCTCGATTAACTGCCCCACACTAGAAAAGAGAAAAAAAAGGACAAATGTGTTATTAGAACTTTATAGCACGTGACAGCTTTGGATGTGTGGCACAGTTTGAACAATGGCACCTTCGTGGGGCTTTGGAAATCTGTACTGAGCTGTGTCCATTAGCTTCTCGTGCTTCAAGATCAATTTGTAAATTGTTGCTGATGTGAGAAACATGCATGTGGTTATGGAGATGTATGTTACATTGTGTGAGCTGTTATGCAATCTTAATTTAGCAGACTACTGGGAAATCCTGATTATGCAAGATTCAATTCATGTGTAGTTAGCAAAATATATTGATTTTGCAAGCAGCTGTTTCTTGACACTACTCAGTTCATATCATTTTAATAATAATAATGTCAAGGTCTCAGGGGGGTGAGAAACCAGACAAAGTAATAGCTCTGGAAAGTAATGACCCTGAAAATGTATGCTTATTTTTCAGCCTGAACTTTACCTATTAAGCCAGTTCCAACACACAAATGGGCTTGCTCTATCATGTGACAACTGCCAACCAAGGAGGGTGCACATGCACGTGCACAAGAAGCCAAACGTGAGATTTTAGAGCCACTGCCCTCGCTGCAACACAAAGGAATGCACTCAGAGGAACGTGCTAATTGGAGTGCTGGGATCTGGAATGTTGTTGAACTCTGCTGTCGATTTTTAAAGCTGCTTTGTGACGATGAATGTTGCAAAAATTGCTGCCTAAATACATTTGAATTTGACGTGGTTAATTAATGCCTCCTTTCCACACAAACACCTGCACCAGTTGAACTTTTGGTCTCGGGTGAGAGTGGCATCACTGGGGCTCAAAGGCACAATGACAGGGCGATTTTTTAATGTTGAGCTACTTGGGAGCTCAGATCCATATTTAACTTAATGCTTACTAGTTTCCAAAATAATACAAGGCAGACACACTGTCTGGTAGCTGTGTGTCTGGTAGCTTATACATTTTGTATGGGTAACGGGAAAATCTGTGTTTCTGCTTATACCGATTATTCAGTAAATCTGAGCCTGAGGCACCACTGCTACATAAATGTCTAATCAATACATGTGGCAAGAAAAAAAAAAAAAAACAATTTTTGCATTTCAGTTTGCATAAAACGCATTTAAACAAAAAACATGAACATAACCAGACCAATTTTCTCATTCTCAGAGTAATTAAACAGTTTATCTGTGAGTTTGTCAGCATCACACTTTTCTATTTTCTGAAGGTCAATGGCTGCCACTGGATTGATTATTATTATTATTATTAGTTATTACTGGACGTGGTGAGTAAATCCAGATTTGCTTCTCTTAGAAACATTTTCTTGAAACCCGAGATCTGTTGTTAATATTTGTCTGGTGTTGTAGGTTCCTTTTATTTCTGTGTTGAATTGCATTACATTTACAGGATTTGGCAGACGGCCTTCTCCAGAGCGACTTACATTTTTATCTTATTTTTATACAAGTGAGCAATTGAGGGTTAGGGCCTTGCTCAGGGGGCACCTCAGTCATGGCCTCAGGTCTGGGAATCGAACCTGCGATCCTCCGGTCACAAGAACAGTTCCCTAACCACCAGGCCATGACTGCCCATGAGAATTGGCTTCTCTTGTAGCATGTAAATTATCTTCACTGTGGTTTTGAAGTAATATTCCTTACCCACTTATTTACAGGCATATTCCAAAATATGAGTTAATACTGTCAAAATACTGTTTTGTAAAATAGGATCAAAGGTGACTTAATCATGGTCTGCCGTCTGAATTGTAAGATCTGAGCAATACTCCAGGGCACTAGCAGACCCAGCCATGTGACACAAGGATCCTGGATTCAGCAAATATAAGATGTACTTTCTAGAGACAATTGAAAGATTTATGCATTTGTTTCATTTTGTGATATTTCGGTTTAATATATTTTGTACTTTGTTCTTTTGTAAGCCTCAGTAGGTCTTCTGTGCATCAGGAGATGATAACTTCCTCGTCCAAACCACCCATCTCTCTCCCTAAGAACCTGCACAGGCTCCTGATTGTCCATTGTCAAATTTCTAACAATTGGGTGCTGTGACCCGGATGGTGAACTGACACTTTGGAGAGTAATGCCAATATTATCTGAACCAAGGAATATTGGATGGATCCTGTCTGTTTTTTAGACAGAGGCAGGATATGGCAATATAGCGAAGATCCTCTCAGAGATTGAGAAGAGTGTGAAAACCTCTCAACTATTTTAAGGACTTCCTCTGGCTTTCTTGCTATTCAGATGCCTCTCTTAACTTTGCTTCGGTAACTGTTTACTGTATTTTTATTTACTTTCAATTAGGTTATTTTTTTCCAAGTTATCTGAGATCATTAACAAAAAAACACAAAACCTGAAGTGGTTGCTTTTTCTTGTAAGTTTCCTATTTTTAACTTTAGTGCCACAGATACTGGAATCTTGGTGGATTCCAAAAGAAACACATCAGAAAATTGCTAGAGAAATGAATGCTGGGGTTTTTGGAGAATATAATCTGAGTTTTAAAGCTGGTATTCTGGTATTGTGCAAGAAGTATCATATTGTGACAGTGCCGGCAGTAGACCACCAATTGCCGTCTTAGTAGAGCAGTTAGCAGTTGAGACACACAGAGCCGGCCGGTGCAACGTGTGAACACAATGGGGGTTTGGGGGCCAAACCTTAATGATGTGCCACATACAGCTGTGCACTGACACCCTCATAATAGGGGACGGATCCCTGAATGGCATGAAATATCTAATTCAGTTTACTGTGAGCTGTTATTAAGCAGGAGTTTGAGTTATTAAAAAGGTATTTAATAAACCATTCGGCACAACTACAAACGTTCGGCATTCAAACATTAATCAATGGTCCTCTGCCTGCATCGAAAACAAATATTTTCTCAAAGGTATTCAGATTAAACACATGGCCACACAATAGTTGCAGTTCATTTCTCTGGTCGAAATCTTTCTACCCCCATCAGTGATGGCACAGTAGCACAAGCACTCAAGGACTCTCTTCCAGCAGTGGATTTTATTACTCCAGAGCCACATCTTTCCCACTTTGTGGACACCTTTGTAAACACTTTGTTTAAGTTATCTTAATTTCTATTTTATATGATTAAATTCTTGATTTCCAATATTTACATTTTTATCCTAATAAATAACTTTTAACATTTTTGCTATATTTCTGGCAAACACCTTCCCAAGGCGATAGATGTCAGGTCGAGCATCGCCCTTATAAACTTGCTTTGCCTTGTAACAACTGTGCATTGTGATCTTGTTACCTCACCATGATTGATGGGCAAAGTTCAGTGAATGAAGGCAAAGATTCGTGGAAACTATCAGAGCGGCACTTTAGTTAAGGGAGGAACATAGGTGTCCGAGTGGTCTGGGCTGCAATTTGAAGAGGTAATTTTTCAGTATTTTTCTCTAAAGGTTTCCCCACTGACTAGGGCTGGGTATCGATTCAAATTCCAAGAATCGATCCGATTCCGATTCTGAAGATTAAGAATCGATTTATTTCGATTTAATCCGATTTAATCGATTCGATCCGATTCGATCCAATTTGGGGTTTAGTGTTATTAAAAATGTATTTGAGCTGTTTCCTGACTATGTACAGAAGCAACATGTTAAAACTAGTATTATATCGATATTAATCAGTAAATAGTTACTGGTAGTTGGTAGTTACTGATGGCTGGAAGACTGGTGAAAAGGGTCATCATAAATCTACCTTCAAGAAAGGTAATCCAGGACAATATACAGAGGACATCTTTGAGGTGTCTATATCTGCAACAGTGGACTCCTACTGGGACACTAACCAGTGCATTATTATTATGATTGAAATAATTAAGAATTCACCCAAAAGCTGTTGCTACCAAATGCATTTTTATTTTAAAAGTGCTCACACTTAATAAACTGAAAGTATAAAATGTAAACGTGTATTTTTCTTTAAAGTGCGAATATAAGAACAGAACTGTCACGTTACGGTCCCCGACCCCTCCCTTTTGGGCGTGTGTTAACGTTGTCTGCGTCTATTCGTCTGCGTCTGTAGATCTCCGTGGGTGCGGGTGCGTCTTGCGATAGTCCGTCTCACCTGAGGCTCGTCTCACGTCGTGGGGTTTGTGTGTTCGCGCAGCGTCCTGTGCTCGTCGTTGTTTGAGTCACACTTGTTCTATGTAAACGTGTTTTATGTGCGCTGTCTGCGCTTTGGTAAATGTAATAAACGTAACGATTTGGAATGTGCAAAGGATTCTGTCTCGTCCATCGCATTGCGCCCAACGTTACAAGAACATTTTTAACTTTTTTAAACTGTAAAAACACTGGGTAAACTGTCAGTGACATGGACTAACTGTAAACTGACACTGGATAAACTGTCCTTCTGCTTTTAGATTGCCGATTTGACTATCGTTGTTACCGGCACTGTCCGACGCCATATTGTTTTACAGTTAGTTAGACCGAGCACGCCTGCGTGAATTCAGTGACGAGGCGGGGGTAAAAGTTCACTAAAAAATCGATCTTTGGACGTACGAATCGATTATCAGATCATCATATGCGAATCGATTCTGAATTGGAAAATCGATTTTTTCAACACAGGCCTACCACTGACGCATGTAAAAACATAAGGCATCTACTTCAAATGCTCAGAAAACATGTGAGGCTGTAGAAGTTATTAAATGGTTGCGATGGGGACCACCTTAGGTTATGGCAGTCTGCCCAGTGACCCCAGCCTCCACACACAGCCCCTCCTGCAGAACCGCTGTGTCACACTGAGGATAAGAATCCTCCGTCCTTACTGCATCCATTCGTGTGTTATGTATACAGGACCCTCTAATAACTGCTTTCCCTCAGAAAAGGTTGGAAATTACAGTAAACCAGAGACTAATGATACATTTCCGAGAGTGGAAATGTGACAGATTCTAGTGGTTATAGAGGTGAGAAATAACAAATATGACATCAAAGAAACTAAAGAAAGTGGGACATTTTCCCTTAGATGCCAACGCCTGTGACTACAATATCCAAGGAATGTAGCTGTCCCAGAGAAATGGGTCTCAAATTCAATTATCTCACTTAAAAAAATAAACAAACAGAAAAACAAATGTATTTGCTACAATGGACGCTATGGCTATAGCAAGAACATATACAAGGAGCTAGCCAGTAGAGTCCTGGATGGTCTTGGTGATGATGCCACAGGCACTGAACAAGGCTGGAAACAAATGGATCACCCACTTAGGGAGTTACCAACTGGAAACAAGAAACTCATCATTCCAACACAAAAGAGATTAACTTTATTACTTCCGCTAAGCAATTCCCATTACTGAAAATTGGAACTGGAATTTAGCTAACCCTTTGGACAAACATTATAACCTGCATAGTGGGTTAGAATGTAAAATGTATTCCTACTATGTCCGTATTGAGACAACAAAAATGGATATTTCTTTAGCTTTGTTGGTTTTTTCAATTAAAAACAAATTATCTAAATTTTCCAGAGAATATATAAGCAGACATCCTGTTGCTATTCTGTTGTGGTACTGTCACATAAAATGAGTAAATGTTTTTATCATAATGTTGCATAATATGGGGAAAGCACTGATACAGGGCTTTGAATATAAATGTCCTATTAGCGAAAAATCAAGAAACAGTCGTGTAATGTAATGATATGTTACTATTTCATAAAATACTGTGACCATATCACATATTAGTGAGACTGCATTGATATGAATTCAGTATGCTATGTGACTGATGTTTGAACACAAACAAAAAAAATTATAGAATACATAGATTAATAGATTAAAGCCTGAGTTTGGGTGTATTTTTTAAAAGGTAGCATTTTGGACCTGATAAAAAAAATTACTATAAGTAATAGATTAATTTACTAAGAGTCAACACTGAACAACTAGATAAGCTGCTACATTAAATTAACTTTAACAGATCAGGTTCTATTTTACCATCATTGTCAAATGTGGACACAGAAGTTTTTCGCTTAAGTCTACGGGACTGTGAGTGTCAGAATCTGATGCACTGTGTACTGACATTATACAGTACTGTCACCAAAGTGCTCTGTTCACGCTTCAGAATAAGAGGTGTTGAGAATGAGAATATGGGTTGTGTAAATCCTATTAAAAGTCACTGTCCTCCATTCCACAATTCCTACTAATCAATGTATGTCAACCAATGTATGATGTATTTTCATATATCAACAGAAAATATATGGTTCTCCAAAACGGACCATTTGAATGCCATTGTAATGCCTTTTTAATGTTAATTAATGGCTTTACCGGTTAGAGCTGCAGACGTGACTTTGCCCAGGGTTCTTAAGAATGCTGTCAACCGGATGGTCTTCACCTTCCAGACGGCTCTGCAACATGTCTAAACATGAAAACAAGGAAAAAGGACTTTATGTCCACAAGCCACGTAAGGTTTATCACACAAAGCCTACAAGGACTGTGACTGAGAGAGTTCACTCAACTTTATTTCACTACAGAGGTGATGAGCGAAAAATGAAATATCAGTGTTCCTCTACGCTGCCAAACCAGAATGAACGCGTGAGAGTTTACCTTCATTCTCTATGTCTATGAGCCCCTGGATCTACACCACTTCTAAAACACAAAAACTCATTTCCAAAAGCTTGAAGAACAGTAATGTTTCCTTTCTTTCTTTTATCTTGAGGCCTGGCAACGTTTCCCCTCTTCAGAAGACAAATCTGACTTTATTAATCACTTTGTAGCATATGAGGGAGGACCAAGGTTATAATAGTTTTGGATTTGTCATAGTTTAGTTTTTATTTGTGACCTTTTTTCTAATTCAGTTAGTTTTAATTAGTTTTTTTAAGCTTAGTTTTAGTTTAGCATTAGTTAGCATTAGTTTTTGTTTTTCATACTTTGGGTTGTCAGGTGCAGGATTAAAAAATTTCATAGAAATATTAATGAAGCGGGTTCGGGAAACACACAAAAAAACTCATCAAAACATATTATTTTAAAAAATGCATTCAATTACTGTTGAACAACCTGGCCGGGATATTGTTTCTCTTTCGGCGGAGCTACTCAGAGGCTAGGTTGTCAAAGTACTGGCAGTTAGCCCTATTGTGTGAGCTATGAGATTCGTGGGGTTCTTCCTCTTGAGAACTACTCCATATATTTTATCACCTGTTTCCACTACAAGACATGTAGTCTTTCTCATAGTCATATTTTTTAAAATTCCATACAGGACTCACTGTTTTTTTCCCCAACTTTTGTTGTCGTAATTTTGCAGGCAAGCATGGCGAATAGGATCCGTAAACAAGAAACAACTTGACGGACCATGAGGTGCCGTACGGTTCTGCCAGCTAATGTAAAACTTCTAGTGACAAAATTGATTTCATATCAGTCCATACAAATAAATTGACACACACACAAATGAAGGGTATCCTATCTATAATTTCAGAACATTTTAGTTAGTTTTCTAAATGTTATACAGTTAATTATCGTTTTTTTTTTCTTTTAATTACCGTTATTATTTATTTCAGTTAACGAAAATGTTTTTTCAATATCAGTTTTTGTTTTTGTAGACTCTAGACATTGACAACAGTAAAAAAATAAACACAATACTAATCACTTTGAAATTAATGGTTGATGAATAACACCAGCAATATGTGCACAAGATGTTAAAATAACATTATTAAAGAGGAAAAGTGTTCAGTGTGTGTATATGTGCATGGAGGGAAGTGTTTTGTTGTGGTCATGTATGGGGTGATGTGGAACTGCGTATTGGATTTTACTGGACCTACTGTTCCAATCACCCCAACAAAATGTTAATTTGTTGGGGTGATTGCTGGGCTCAAATTGAGTAATCTTGAGTGATTTTGTTTTTGATTAGGGCAGTGAACATATTTTTTCTCATTGATATATGATCCATTAGTGAGTTTTTCCAGTGAGTAAATAGTAATGTTCTTGTTTGATTTCCAGTTAATGAGGATAGTTTTCTTGGTGACGGACAGAGCTGTGAGCTGTGCCTGTGAGTGGAGGGTTTCTGTAAGTGGTGGGTTAGATTGATGATATATCTCTTAAAAGTTCTGCAGATGGGGAGATGGTGACATTTAAGCAGGATGTTAACAGGTTCCAATAGGCTTGACTAAAATGTTTTTTGGGTGTGCAATACCCAGAGTCATGAATATTATTCATGTTCTCTGTACATTTTGAACAAATTCTGGAGCTGGATAATTTTATACAGTATAAGTTGTTGATTTGTGCTTGGGATCCTGAAATGATTTTTACATATTTATGTCTAGAAATCGGCCCTTTTCACATTGTTTGCTTGGCTTGGTTAGATTAGGATCTGGATTAATTTATTTATTTGTATATTTTATTAAGAATTTCTTGTACAGGATATGTTGATAAAATCAGCAATTTCAGAGGGTAGGTCCAATGTATTTCAGTCTCTTTCACAGTGTCACAGTGCTTGCAAGCTATCGGTATGCAGGGGCATGTAGGCACTTTTCTATGTTGTGCTTGTTTGTCTCAGGGGTTGGTATTAAACATCAGCGGTGGCCACCTGGGGTGATGTTATTATGCTATGTTCTATTTAAGCCTTGTTTAGACATTTAGACCTTTGCTTCCTCTTTTTTGCATGTTCAAATTCTGTGACATTACGCGGTAAAGATTTTGGTTAGTGGAATTCAAGGGATTGATTTTTTCCAATGCTGTAATTCTGGGAAAGTTGTTAGTGATTTTCAGTGTGTTATTATGGAACATGTGTTTATCACACCTTTATCAATCCACGATGCAAAATGCAGTTTTATTTTTTATGAGACTGCGGTTGGGGCTGTTCCTAATGAGTGAACAGATGACCCGCGTGATCCATAAGAGTGTGACGTTGAAGTTGACAGAGTTGATGTTGGTGTTGGAAATTTGAAGTAGGGCTGTTTTTTGAGTGGCCAATGAATGCTCAGTCTGCCATCATGATATCAAGCCATATGTTGTAACAGGTGTCTCGCAGGGCCAGCAGGTAGCCACCAGAGGGGACCACGGGTCAGGAATGAATCAGGGCTCATTAGCCTTATCCACTGCAGGTGGCTCCACCTTATATAAACAGCTTTGCAACAGCAACTCTTTGTGGAGCCGTGCTGCATGCGGCCCATACTCAAGCTTGCTGGTAAATGGTATGGGTTGTTCCTGAGTCTACCTCCCCTCTGTTCTGTGAGGGCCTGTTGTCTCTTCTGTTTGTTTGTCTGGGAGAGGTTACCCCATCACACTGAGTCGTTTATGTTTGTCTATCTTCTCCAGTTACCCACATCTCTCTGGGGGCTTAGTGATTCCTGTCATGGCCCTTGGTTCAGCACAGATCCAGGTTTGAGTCTGGCCAATCAAGCAGGTTGCTTTTTCAGTTCGACTCCTGCATTTCTTGCAGCTGTGATTGGGGGGTTGTCCCTCCTGATTGGGGGAGCCACCTGCAGCTGTGATTGGGGGGTTGTCCCTCCTGGTAGGGGGAGCCACCTGCCCCCCCCCCCCCCCCCCTTCACTTTTCCACCCATCATCCCCTCATTCCAAGCTTCAGTAGTTCCTACACCCTGGTGGTGCAGTGGGCTGAGTCATCTTTCCCCTGTGGCCAGCGTCCCTGGTTCATCCCATACTTTAGCTCTTCTAGCAGCACAGACCACCACAGGCCCCTTACATATGTAGTCTGTCTGGGTAAGGTGGATACATATTTGTATATATTTTAGTTGTTTGGCAAGCCCATAATTATAAAGTTTTTTTTTTTCTGGGTGGCTTTTCTAGTAAAAACAAAAACCTGAAGTTGTAATAATAATAATAATAATAATAGGTTACATTTATATAGTGCCTTTCACAAACCCAAGGACGCTTAACATCACATATATGAGGGGACACACACATAGGAAAAAAAATGTGTGACGGTGGGTGCGGCGTGAAGGACGAGACACGAGTCCTCTGTTGCAGCAGACGTCACTTTAATTATCACACACGGATAGCGCATAAAGCGCACGGAAAAACACAAACGTAGACTGAAACGTGCAGACTCAGACAACGACGAGCACAGGACACTGCGCGACGCACATTAAGTAGACAAAACACATTAACCCCACGTAATGACGAGACGAGCCACAGGTGAGACGAATCAACACAAGACACAACCGCACCCACGGAGATCCACAGACGCAGACTAGGAGACGTAGACGACGTAAACACACGCCCAAAAGGGAGGGGCCGGGGTCCTCAACGTGACAAAATGAGAGGTAAAGAGGAAAGTTTTAAGTTGGTTTGTGAAAGAAGAGTAGAATAGTTATGAAGGGATTGAGGCAGAGAGTTCCAGAGTTTTGGGGCAGCAGCACTGACAGATCAACTGCCCATGGAAGCAAGCTTAGTGCGTGGGACAATCAGAAAAGTGGAGTGAGAGGATCTAAGGGTGCAAGAGGGTAAACCTTGATGAAGTTGTAGTAGCCTATCTAAAGACTTAAACAAGGTTATGTGAGGTTGGATGTTATCCATCATTGAGAATAACCCTGTAACCCTGTAAATCCTGTAAAGCGCTTTGTGACAATGTGTTGTGAAAAGCGCTATACAAATAAACTTTGATTTGAATAAGCAATTTTAGTCAATATTGTCATTTTGATTATGGTTATTCTATCTATGACAGACATGGGCAGGCTTGCCCACCAATGGAGGTCAACGGTTGTCGTTTTGATTTTTAAACTGGTAACAGTGATTTAAGATCTAGAAAAGGCTTTTCCTGTGACCCCAATCACGTGTTCTAGTCTTTCTAGAAGGAGAAGGTGATGTATTGTCAAGTTCTGCAATCAAATCAAGTAGAAGCAGCAGAAATATGGACACTTGAGGATAGAGTAATATTGTTAGTAATCTAAGCTACTAGATTTAAAAACATCATAACCTTTCTGCTATATCTATACTGGGCCAAGTCCTGATGCAACAATTTATTTTGCTTAGTAGCATCATATTACATAAGAAGTGTTATTTCATATAATCTAACTCATTGACATTAGTGGAGAATTAAAAGAAATTAAATCTAGAAGGTCTTCAATAAAACTACAAGCTGTAGAGGATGTGAAATTTAGATAAGCAATAGACTACAGTAGTCCATGAGAAGCTTTGATATTTATGTTGAGACGAAAAGATAAAATTACATTAAGGTTATGATGTCCGTAGTGAGTTGGCTTCATTATGTTTTGTGTAAAACCAATAGCGTCTAGGATGGATAGAAATGTTCTTCTCAGTGAGTCATCCTGCCATGTAAAAACGAGTATGTATTAACATGCATTATTTTATTCATATAGATTACCAAATTTCATACATCAGCAAAAACCTGTAAGAACACAAAGGCCCTGGGGGACTGTAGAAACTAATTTGTGAGAACAATTGAAGATGTCATTCATAATTAAATATGTTTTGCTCAAATAAAGGATTTCAAAGGAAGAGAACCTGTAACCTGTAACCTGTTTTCATATGCTTTAACACTGGAGTTTGGAGAAACGCAATCTCGTTCAGCTGTGCACTTGTGTAAAGTCTGAATGACAATAAAGTTTACTTTGACTTTTGGGTGAGTAGGGATATAGGAAAAAACAAATGAGAAGGAATGTGATAATGTTCACCCCGAATAGTCTTAAGTGTCCTTGACATTAAGCTGAAATTCTTAACTTTAACTTCAAAGACATTATCTTATTTATAATTAAATGTAAAAAGGCAAAACAAAGTCACTATACAAGTCAGTTCTAGTTTGGACCCTATTCAGATTCAAAATGGAGTTGGACAAGTGAAAAGAATTTCTAGAAGTTATTATCTATTCAATTGTACTCAAATGTATTGAAGGTAAAAAACAAAATAAGAGGCTAGAAACCTTGTGCTCATCGCCTATTCAACCTTTGTTTACTGAATCAAGAGCATGGTAAGGATCGAGAGCAACTTCTCATGATGCAGCTATAGAAAATACATACCAGAATGTCCCAGAGTTTCTCTGTTCTCCTCTTCTGCATACGTGTCCAGGAACTCGGAGAAAGCTCCTTTACTGGCCCGCAGACTGCTGTAAGACCCGACCTCTGACACAACGCCATCTACCAACACGATGATCTCATCCATATAAGGCAGGAAGCTGATTCCATGGGTTACCAGGATACGGGTCTGAAAAGGTGCTTTAGTTGTTCTTGTTGTAGTAACTAATCAAATAATCTTTAAGGAAATTTTAGACAAAGAAATACAAACAATTCCTTAAACAAGCCTGTAACAGGAGACGCATCATCTGAACTCATGTTTCTCTTTGTACTGAGGATGCAAATTCCAGACTTGGATAGCTTACTCACTGGTCATAAAAATATTTCCTCTTGTTTTAACAGTGACCTCCACATGTCCTTATCAGACACTCTAGGCTAAAACACTGACAAGCACAGCTTGTCAGGACATGCTACCAGAGTTCTGGTGTGGACCTTCAGCCGAGCTTGGATTTAGTGTCTGCCAGGTTCTGTTATATCAAGGTTCTCTCCATGATGTTCCTTGCTGAGGACTTTTTCTTTAGAAACTGTGATAACACTCTTTTAGGCAAAAGCAGAAATGGTAGGTGTGACAAATAATGCAGGCATGAGCCTTTTCATTTAATTCTGATGGAAGTGAAAGAAACCCTTATCCATTTCAAACAGAATTTCTCAATGTGTCCTCTACACTCAACACAGTGTGCCAATTTGTTGGCTTGTATTTCATGAATGATTTTCCAAGATGTCAGTAGCATCATTGATGTGTAGAAAACCCCCAGCAATGCTGTTGCAGAGAATCTAATAACAAAACACCATCATCAGTGTTATTGCTAAATTTAGAACGGCTCACCACCCAAATAGTACCTGGCGAGCAATTGTCCTGTGACCATTGAGATTTGCCAGAGGAGGGTATGCAAATTGAACAAGACAGCCAATGGCCTGCAGTTTGCAGCTGTACACCAATAAAATGCATCTGTATCATTGATGTACATAATAAAGCAGCTAGGGAGAGCAGATCTGGGAAATACAGCACTATTAGCATATGTCAACATTAGGGCATAGTAGCTTTTCCTTTTTGTTTTTTTTTATCACCTCATCTCCCATAATTCCATTTGTACTCATGTGAAAATTACACAAGTCATACAAAACAGAACTAACTTTTTCCTTAAGCAGGCCCTTGGGTCCGATCACTCTCTCAAACAGATGTTTGCCCACATGGGAGTCCACGGCAGACAGTGGGTCGTCCAGCAGGTACAGGTCTGCTGCGCTGTAGACTGCTCGAGCCAGACTCACCCTCTGCTTCTGCCCTCCGCTCAGGTTCGTACCCTGTGTGTGGACGCAGCACGGAGGGATTCAGCTCTGCGTCTACATTTAGGACGCAGCCGCACTCCTTCAATTTCAGGGTCGGTATAAGAGTCTCAGGTTCATGTTGAGAATGTCACTCATCTCATGAGTCTGTTCCCCTCTAATGATACACCTACATTTGTACCATGGGAGGAATGGCCAATAGAGGGAGCTGTTTTGGCATGATCTGTAGCATCAGACACCAGAGATGTGGGTTATCTGTTTCAGTATAAAGTGGTAGGTGTAAAAAGCAATACACCATGTAATTGAATATAAATAGGAAGGGTAAAGATATGTGCATGTATCAATTTTGGATCATTTTCACTTTGGCCTTCGCAAGACTAGGCCAAACTTGGTAAATTATTCAGCTGGCATAGCAATGCATCATCCTGCTCTCAAGATCTGGCCTGTCAGTGATGGATTTCTAAATGAATTCTTAACTTGGTCTTCAAGGACCAAATGTCTTACTATCTGCCCAATCTACGGTGCCCCCTCAATGCCTGCATCCAGATATGGTGTCTTACCTTCTCCCCAATTTCAGTCTCCAGTCCCCCGGGTAGCAGCTCCAGGTCTGGTTCCAGAGCACAGGCCTCCACCACCTTCTGGAGCTTCTGCTCATCCAGCCCAGAGCCAAACAGTATGTTGTCCTTCAGAGTAGCATTCTGAATCCAAGCCTGTTGAGGCACGTATGCCACAGATCCCTGACAGGACACGACAGGACAGACCAGTGCAGGACAAGACAGGACAGACCAGTGCAGGACAGGACAGGACAGGACAGAGCAGAGAACCTGTGTGACTCCTCCTGCACTTTGATCTGGTAATATTTGTTTGCTCTTCTAGAGATCTGACTGTTAAAAATGCAGAGCCAAAGGACAGGGAGGAAAAAAAGATTCCCGAGACATTTCAATCAGCCTTTCAGCAGAGTCCAGAGGGAGACCAATCTACAGCTCATAAAAATGTACAATAACGCCGTTCTCTCCCGATGCTAACAGCGTTAAGTGCTCACGGTGATTACCTTGACGTTGATGGACCCTGAGAGGCTGTGCATTTCCCCCAGCAGAGCAGAGATGAGAGAGGACTTGCCTGACCCCACCGCTCCCACCACCGCCACCAGACGACCCGGATTAACGTCCAGCGACACACTGCAGGAAAACACACAAGCACATGTTGGACGATGTCTTAAGGTGGCCTGGACCGAATTGAACTGAAATTAGCATAATTCAATTCATTTGATTCCAGAGGGTTAAACAAATACAATTTTCTGGCATACTTTTGATCCCAATCAGGATTACTGACTTTATTTTTGTTAGTTCACAATGATAATGTAAGCCTAACACCTGTTTGTAATGGATGATTACTGTAAAGACATTGAGCACTTTGCTCAAAATATTTCATAATTATTTGGAATATATATTAAAACCTGATGCAAAGGTGGGCACTACAGGAGAGAGGGTAAATTTAACATCTTTTGTTGTGCATAAAGAAAGATGCAAATATTGAGATGCTACTCAAAACATACTGCCGTTGATTACACAATGTCAGAATCACAGGAGAGGAACCCCATCAGGCTTCTGAACAATTCAAATGTCAAAAGTCAAAATCACAATCACAATATTAATAGACATCAGGAGTTTCTGACTGTGGTGTGAAATTGACTCGGTCAACAGGACTTCAATTTATGCAGTAACGAAACAGATACCTGCATTCATCCCTCAGTGCACATTCTGCTGCACTAGAGCCATGGAAAATTAAAGGACGTGCCATGGCAAGACGGGTCATATTGAGTCTTCTCGGGGAACTAGATGAGACCGACAGGCTAGAGAAAGCTCAGGGAAAGCAAGGCGACAGAACCATACACAAACACACTGCCACAATATACCCTAGCGTGTCACGAAACCAGAATCTCATGGAGTATGTTTTCAGGAGAAGGGCTGTAATAAGGAAGCGCGGAACTCACTTCTTAAGAACTGGCTCTCCACTCGTCTCCCAGGCGAAGACTCCGTCCGTCACACTTACGATGGCAGCTGATCATTGTTATTAGAACAGAGTCACTCAGTTTGTACAAGTATATTCTGTCAAAACAGATTATTTTTCTGTAGCCTCAGATGAGAAGAAGTTATTAAATGAATTTCCTAAAGCTTTTACTGTATTTTGTGGAAATGAAATGCAATTCCACACTGCGAGATATTAGATGCTTTCTCAAAATTTTTTTGTTTTGTCTTTGACATATGACACTGCGGTTATTTTTAACACGTGTAGTTTTGTAGCAATGTCGCCCATCAGACTGATGTCAAGGCCGCACAAGAACGACACCTACTGCGACTGCTGTCCTGGTGCACGCCTACTTCGTCCAGGTCATCCCTACTCAGAAACCTCTCCAATCTTCTGTTAGACACGGTCATCTGAGAATAATCTCACCATAGACAGGAAATGAGAGTATGTGAGAGTGAGTGAGCAAAAAGGGAACAAGCATGTGAAATCTCCAAGCAAAAGCCTTTCAACAACACCCTGACCCCATGAAGTACTGCTCTAAAGCAGCATTTGACATTCTTGACAAAAGCTGGTGGATGATGATGTCTAAATACTCTTTTCACAGAACAGGGTACTCTACCTTTCTTTACACCACTCTCTCTCCTTTTCCAACCTTTCTACAGTTCCTCTCTCTCTTTCTCTCTCTCTCTCTCTCTCTCTCTCTCTCTCTCTCTCTCTCTCTCTCTCTCTCTCTCAAAACAAACCGAACCCCAAAACGGTCTAGCTGACTAGGAGTGACCGAATGAGAAGTCGTCTGCTTGTCCACACGTGTCACCTGCACCATGGCAGAGATCAGCTGAGGGAGCCTTTCTAGAGGAGCACGCAGGAGGTTGAAGAGCGAGATGGATGTGAAGGCTTTCCCAGCATCCAAGATGTTGTCTGGACTGACCGACACAAACACGGCAAACGTGGCCAGTGACACCTGCAGAACACACTCTGATCACATGACTCAAACTCACAGTCTGACAGTACTGAAATAAAATTAGCCAACCGCTAATAATTTTGGGTCTCTGTGCTTTATATCGGAATTTCGTATGCTGTTGCTTCTGTGTAAGTGAACAGACTTCTGCCCATGTGGCTGTCTGTCACTTTGGCCTGGTGTGACTTTTCCTGGTGTGAGTAAAAGAATTGGTCTCACTGTCAGAGCCCTGTATTGAAATGCATACTCGGCTAGCTAGCCAGCCTCATGCAAGTCTCCACTAATGTGAATCAACAGTTAGTCCAATTTTTATTTCACGGTTCATGTATGACTTGCACTGTAGAGTAGACAGTGATGCATTTGGGAGAAGATACCCGGTGAGCATGCTGACAAACTCACAAAAGCTGGAGCGCAAAAGAAGATGAATGTGGAGACGGACGTCATGTAGGCTGACTTCCTCATCGCCTTCAGCTCCTGCTCTCTGATGTCCTGGAGCTGAGACTCAAAAGAAGACTCCCAGGTGTACAGCTTCAGGATCTGAGGCACAGAGAGAGGAGGGTAGGAGACGTGGCTTTGGTCTGGTCACCATCTCTACAACGTTTTACCTCTGAACCTTTTACTTTGTGTTGGTTGCCATGTGACAGTGGATCTGACGTTAGTGTTGCCACCTGTCCCGGTTTTCACGTGCCTGTCTCGGATCTCCCGGGCTGTCCCGGTTTGTCCCGGTTTTTCTTCTTTTTAATATTCAGTCCCGGCAAAAAAAACTAGGATAGTTCAAACCACGATTCAGACTGTTTCTGCACACTTTAAATCTGTTTTTATTCTCGCTGTGTCCCCCTCCAGTAACATTTTACGTTCGCCAACCCCCCACCCCCCACCCCCCCCCCCCCCATCAACAGATTACACTCGCCACCCTGTGACAGTATGACAGTGTCCTTGCTTTTTGTCAGACCTAGGTGGCAACCCTATCTGACGTATATGCGAGATATTCAGCTCCGCCCATTTTATGGATGCAAGTTTATTTATTAATAAATAAGATTAACTGTGTGTGTGTTTGTGTTACCTTTATACCACAGAGTGTTTCATTCAACATTTTCATCCGTTTGTCTTTGTGCATCATGCTTTTGGCCTGTAACAGATTGTTGTTTCCTTGTATCGGGTCAACACTATGTTGTAAATGTAATTAGATTAGATTAAATTAGATTAGATGAGATTAAAAGACAATAAAATTGAATCTAATCTAAATGCACCAAGATGTAGTCTAGACCAATTGCACTTGTACCTGGAAGGACTTGGCTCTGGTTGCCAGCAAGCCATTGATGGGGACCATCAGCACCATGACCAGCAGGCCAGCCAGCACAGAGGGACCCAGCTCGACCCACAGGAACATTGTAGCCATGGCGATCTGCAGCGGGCACGACCACAAGAGGTGGATGAAGTTGGTGACCTCCTGGAAGCACTGAGCGTCGGCAGACATCAACGTGACCATCTGCCCGATGGTTGACTCTCTCCGAGCACCACTAGAGAGTGAGAGAGCCTATAAGAGCCAGAGAGGAGTCAGTGCCTCCTCAGAAAGGCAGCACCAACCGACCGGTCAGAAACACTTCCCACCTAAACCACAGAAGCTCCAACCGGAGTGCTCCAAAAGCATTTCACATGCTAGATTTATTTTGTCTTTCACTTTGTCAGATGGTGCACGCCGCAATAATGTGTGCTGCCCACTTTAGAGTACAACAATACTAACAATAGCAAAACTGCTGTAATCCATTTAATCCTGCTATTATCACATTGATCTTTGAAAATTATAAATTTATCTGCATCACCCTGGTTGCGGTGCACTATGGGATGACTTTGTGTCCACAAGAATTAAATGCACTACATGTGAACTTTTGTGTCACAGTTGTCAAAAGGTACACAATCAATAAGGCACTAACAAAAATGATTCGAACCTGCTGTCGGTAACTTTGATATGTCACCCATATTAATGTTTGTGGGTAAAGTTTTGTGTAGAAATGGGAAACCTAAAGATTCCCAAGAGACACGACATTACCTTTTTATATACAGCTGCAATGATAGCAGCATGGACACTCATACCCAGCTTGAAACAGCGCTGAGTGAACTGTTGCAGAAACACAGACTGTATGCCAGCTACCACGAGCAGCAGTGAAGCATATAGGTACCCCCACCAAGCATACATGGTCTTGTCCTGGGTAAAGCCTATCAGTAGCCTGGGACAAACCAAGTAACGTTTTTAGGTAAGGATGTTGTTCCAAAATCACTAACAAAGAAAGCTCTTATGAAGAATATAAAACAATCCAACAGAACAGTGAAATAAATTGGAAAAAATCAGGAGACTTATGGACTGATAAGCACTGGCAGTCATGAAAGATTTAGTCACCTATAAATCTGCATGCATGCATGTAACAAAACAAAGTGAAAGTATAATATAAAAATTTATTTTTTTGTAGAATTTTCTTCTCATTGGATTGATCTTAGCTCTAAGCACAGCAAACTCTATCCTTATGCTAACAGTAATGTCATGACAATGTTTGTAATCCAAAGTTCAAAGTCACTGGAAACAACTGTGAAATCATGTGATGGTGACTGTGGATTTCCAATCCAAGAGACACATGACCTAAATTATACAATCAAGGCATCACGATAGTGTCCATAAATCCATTCACGGATAGATCCAGTAGGCATCTCAAGAAACATACTGAGTTGGTTAGGTATACTTAATAAAATGCAAATCATCAGAGAGAGTAACAACCTCAGGAGTCTTCATGTAGGGCAACACACTCACTTGAGAAGTTGTGGGCTCACAAATGCCAGAAGGTCTTGAAGCAGTTTGAAGAACGCGGACTCTATAAGTACCCATTTAAACGTTTTTGCAATGCTGAGCATCAGCCAGGAATGAGGATAATTTGGGTGTCCGTCCTCCTCATTTTTCTCTACCTCATTTTTTCTCTGATGTTCCTGTTCTCTCCGCTCCACCTGGAGGTTTAAAAATGACTATTTGAAGAAACACTCCTGCTTTCATATCTAGCAGATTATTGGCCTGGTCTTGAGGGTCTGGTTGTTCAGTGTGACTCATGATAATACAGAACATGAAACTTTTACAGTTATCCAGTTATACCTTTACAAAAAGGTAATTTGTACACATCATGGCCACATTGACTGTTACATTAGAGTAGAAAGTATTACAGTCAATCTGACCAGGGCAGAAGATAATCATTGTATAATGTTTAGACTATATGTGTTGAATGAATTCAACATACCACTTCATGATTAATTTATTCATCCATTTTTTTTATTATTTACTACATCGTTTGAAAGCTGCATTCTGCCCTGAAAACCATATGATAACAAACCGAATGAACCCAAGACACTGGCATCTCTCCCCTCACCATGACGAGGACATCCTGACTGATCCCCGTTGTCATGCCGTTCTGGTCAGGATCAGGTTTTGGTCTGGATTTCTTGTTCTTCTCATTCTGCCATTTCTCCAGTCTACCACAAGCTTTTCTCAGCTCGCGGCCCATGATCTCCTCAAACTCCTGGCTGATGTATCTGCTGGTGTCTTTCTCATTCAGCTCCCACATATCCTCCTGTACCAGGGGCCCCTTGGATCCTTTAATGACCATCCTGCAAGCCAGTTTCAATTGCATAGAATATTGAAAGAGTAGAAGGCACAACAATGCTTGGATTGTAGATACTGAACTTTCTAAATTAAGAAGGACGCGCAAGCACAGGACTGAGAAAACTAAATCACACCTGGTAAACCAGTGAAATGTGATCCTGCTGAGAAATGAGGCTCCGACTTCTGGGTTCTAAAGAGAAATGCCACACGGGGGCCGTGAGGACAAAACACTTGTAATGAACATGAATCAAATGTTCTAGATGTGATAAATAAAGTTTGATGAAAAGTACTCTTTTCGTCATGTGTTGAACATCAGGTGGAACATCAGCAATTGCTGACAAGACCAGAGCAGTCAACTGCAGCCCATAGGCTAGGTAGAAAAGATAGAAGCGTGGGCCATCGGCTACTTCTCCCTGAAAATACAATGTTACAATGTTACTGTTTCTTGGTATTTGGCATACAAAGTAGTAATGCAGTGTTTTTATGTTCAGCATAGTACTTGTCTTAATGCCTCTCTTAGCATGGTCTGGAATGGGAAGATCTCACAGATGACCTTCAATAGCCAGAAGAGAAAGAGGCTTCCAGAGTTCACAGCTCGCTCCGTTTGTTTCACAGCCTCCTGAAGCACCAGGACCAGCGTCTAACAAGGCGCCAGGCATTAGATTACTTCATATCCAGGCTCGGACCAAGCAACACTGAGCCTGAGCTTACCCACGACACCACGGAGACCGACGGGTTAACGTAGAGCACCGCTGGATTCTTCTCTTTTAGAGTAGCATGGTCTTCAACAAAAGTGGTGACCAGTTCAGAAATGGCAGTCAGGAGAAGGAGGAAGACTATGATCTGAGAAACAAAATCAAGTAAACACATTTATTCTATTTAGTTTATTTCAAGCTGCATTATTTGTTCCTCATACCTGCTTACAGATGTAGAGCTTAGAGAGAGGTGTTCTGGGAGGTGTTCTCCTGAAGAGATTGGCCATGTTCCAAGGGGAACAGAGCCACAGGAAGCCCAGTGGCACCCACACCAGCACTGTTCTCTCCACACACACTGGCAAATCTGGATCCGGACGATCCAGGAAAGACGCATTCTGCAAGACACAAGTGGTCGCCATGTCTCGGCTTCCATAACTTTTCTGTAGTATTTTGATTGAACGTATAGAGAGTCTGGTAGTAAAAAGTGCAGTGCAGAACACAAGGTCTCAGAGAATCAGCACATTTTGGACAAAGATCATTCGTTAGCAGTAGAGAGAGGTAGAAGCACTTTGCTTGCTTAGCTGATTAAGGGCCTGAGGTCATTTTTTATTGAAAACTAGAGTACTGAGTTTTTTTATATATGAAAATCCATATTATATATATATATATATATATATATATATATATATATATATATATATATATATATATATATATATATGCGGTATATGGATAGGCTGTGCTTCTTGTAAAATGTAAAGGAAGGGTTTGATATTTATGTAGAGAGATTAATTTCTTGCCTAAAAGAGCTTACGGTTTTTAGCATATATTCGACCATTGACAGCCATGTAGGCTAATGTTATTCCTAGCAATGTTTATCACTTTAAAAACTTGGTAAGAATACAAAGCAGATGTGAACTCACCCAAAATGTTGAGCCACAAAACTCATCCAGTGTTATAGACATTTCTGCCTGTTTGTTCCTAATGCAATTTCGGTTCTGAGGACAAACTGCGCGCTCCTCGCTGTGCGCAAAAAACTCAAAACGGAGTTTTACGCAAATTTTAGGAGCCTCGCCTGATTACCACCACGCCGTACAGCCGGTACCCCACATTCATTCATCCTTATCCATAAGCTTAGGATGTCTTGATAATAAAACGTATGTTTTTACACATGTTGCTCTCTAGCCTTTCACCTATACGTTACGACGCGAAGAAGGGGAGATTCTCGTGATCTGAACACTAGAGGAAGTAGTGCCATGTACCGCTCAAAACATAATTAGACACTTGAAACGTTTTCCTGTCAACGCGTTTTAACGTTACACGTTATTTTTGCTGTTGGCAGTAGCCTAACCCACATAATAGCCGGACAGTGAGGGAAACGTTGTTTAATTAGTTTCTTTGAAGAATGATAAAGGCCGGTTTGTCGTGACCGCATTTCGGCACCAAGTATGCTACTTGGAAGTGAATCAGAACCTCGTTGTTTATATCTGTACAGGTGTTAGGATGGCTTAAATGAAAGGAAAACGTGCATTTACTTTAAATGAAAAAGGAGGTGCCCCTGTCTGCTCTGATCTTTTGGATTCTATATTTAATGAAAAGTTACTTGACTCAATCCTTTTTTATCCCACAAAGAAGCATAAAATTCAATAAAAGATCGTCATGTCTTTTTTTTCATGAGCTTTTGCTGCCTGCCTGCATATTCCTTTTTACTTTCAGATTTACTCAGATACATACGTCACGAGTTTATCTTTGGGCTAGATTGTACTTTCCCCAATTCTGCAATAAAAGCCTCATATTTTAAAGGGATGAGAGAAATGATTAAAGACCACTCACCTCCACCACATACATACTTATTGGGACACAGAGCAAAAAAAACGATCAGATCTTATGTTTCAAAGTATGTTGTACAGTGCCCAGAGCTTATCTTGTGATAACAGAATTCAAATTTTACTTTTAAGGGCAGGCAAATCGAGGCTTGTCAAAAACTCGTTACTTTTTAATATTTCATACAGATTTTCAAATCATGCTGTCTTATCCCAAGATTTAACTATTCCCTAAGAAGATATATAAACTAAAAGAAAATAATTCAGTTTACCAAGGAATTTAAAAAGCGACTCAATAAAATGGTTGCTTGTTGTTACACTCTGAAAATAAAGAAATACATTTTACTTATTTGATTAGGGAAGAAAATATGTACCTATGTGGATAACGGTGACAAGTAGATTAAGAACTTAGAGAGAGAGAGGCTGCAATTAGAATCACTGACCAATCAGATTCTTCCCCACTCCAGTTTAATCATTTCATTCAACACCCATGGCAACAAAATGTATTGCCATCCACACCTTTCCAATTTCATCATAATCAAGGAGGAACTGTAATCTGTAAACAAGTAGAACAGTTTAACACTGATATCTGATATTGAAACATAACCTTACAGAATTCAAGCCAAAGCTAGAAAACGATTGTGTCTGATGTTCTCCCACTTGGAAACATTAAGTCTTTCTAAGCTCCAAAATGGCATCATTCCTCATCATCAAGTTCGAGGGACATGGACGTGGTTCAATTAAAGGAAGACCTGCTCCCTTTCCGAGCCTGGCCCACAGCACCCCCTAGAGGGTATTCTTGGCGATGGCGTTGAGAGTGCGCACTTTGGTCACATCGGCTACCTTGAGCGAGTACTCGGGCGCTGAAAGGGAGGCACCCATGCTCACGTTGGCATTCCTATGGGAAGAGGACATGAAAATGGGGTGACACTGAGACCCGGGGGAGACGGAATACTTGTGCCGCTGCGTCCGGTCGCAGGGCGGCTCACCTGAACTTCATGGCCGAGTCTCTGCTGGAACGGGCCGAGCAGTGGAACTCCTGGGCACCGGAGCCTTCCAGGATCCGCTGGAGGTTGCGCTCGGTGATGCCCCCTCCTGGTTAAAGATGGAAGAATGACTTGTGTGCTGGTTTTATGCTGTGTTTACATTGCAGTGGGGAAACGTCTTTCGACCTGCCTCTCAGATTTTTTTTTCTTGTTAAAGTCCAGTCCAGAGGACTCTGGGAGTGGATTAAATGCAATGCAGGCGATGACAAGGAGGAAACAAACAAACAAATAAATAAATATATAAATGTCAACGATTGAGAAATTTAGGCAAATGACAACCAAATATCTCTGGGTGGGAGCCAATCAAATTGTTTAATGTTGCATTATAGTAAACGTATCAAGCCCCATGCTAAATTGGTGTACAAACAAACATTCAGTGGAAGATAATGTCAGATTAACTATACAAAAGGAAAACACAGTCTCTCTCGGGTGCAGAGAACTGGAGTGAACTCGGTATGCACTTGACTCTGCACTGCTAAATTAACATGCGTATTAGTGACATGAACCAAAATCACCAACATTTGCCAATGGAAATGCAATGTGAAAGTATTACTAGGTATATCCAAAGAAATTATATTTATATACAATCTAAAAGCAAATGTTAAACTTACCTGGCATTATAATTATTCTACCTTTGGCCTGTCAGGGAAAAGAAAATGTGTTTTATTGTCCAGTACAATAGCATACAACAATCATAAAAAAACACTCCTAATTTTCACCACTTTATGACCTGTGTTGAAACCCTTAGACAATCTCTGGCTACAATCTCTGGCCCTGACTGTATATTTTCACAGTCTCCATCTCTCTATGGTCTGCACATTTGTTCCTCTGAATGATTTTGGATTTCCATTACAGTATGCACAGCACTGACGATAGTAAATAGCAACATATTACACAGATACAACATAAGAAAATGTCTGGTGTTATGCATGCACCGAAATGGATAAGAATGCTTTGGGGGAAAAAAAAAAAACAATATTATAAAAAGCAATTAACTACGCATGTGAATGTGTTTAATACGTCAGCTGTAAAGTAGGTGGCCAGTGTCAAGACAGCCAAGTTCTTGGTAATATCGCCCACCATTTCAAGGTGCATGCTGGCTTTAAGAATAAATGCTTTTTTTTTACTGCAGAAAGCCAATTTGTCACTGGAGTGTATGAAATGTGTCACTTATGTCTGCGATGACTATGGTTAATGGAGCTGTTCATTCTGTGGTTGGGCGCAATCAATGACCTTTAGTGCCTTCTTTGCAGCTCTGACTATAGTGTCTTTCAGTCTCAGGCAGAAGCATTACCATATCGATCAAACGCTTGTCCCGTACGTTAACACACTATGAGCAGAGGATGCTCGTCAGTCTTCTCAAATATCCCCAACTCCATAAAAGTCTCCTGAACGCGGTGTTCCACCCTCTCAAGATACGCGTTAAGAGTTCGCAACCCAGTTCAAGCTATTTGATATGTTCGGTGTAATTAATTATTACATACCTGAAGCAGTTCGCACTCTCAGTCGAGGCATTCTGATACGCAAGTGGCATTTTTTTGTTTTCTCTTTTAACTCTATGCCTGTGCATTCACTACCTCCGCAGCCCCTCACCTTTCAGTCATTAGTTCCCACATTTATATTGTGCTCAAGTTCCACTCGTGCAACTGCATAAGGAGGTAGTTATTAAAATAAACGTTCAATCTATGACACCAAGCGATAGGACTCAGAGCGACTGCTACTAAAATTACCCGCCGTGGTTGTCCGAGCTGATGCAAATGAGATCTTGGGCTTTGACAAAAGTGCAAATGCTTAAGGGAGCTGGCTTAAAACGTATTGATGTTCAGCTGCCACTAAAACGGCCTGGTGGCGTGGCGCGCGAAAGGCCTTTGGGACATAAAGGTGGAGATGCGGGTGACCTGTTCTGTGAGGCGTTTGATGAGGGGTAAGCCCTCCAAGGCCGAGCTCTCACAGCCGCTGGTCAAAATCCTCTCGAAGCCCAGGGATGCCAGCGTTTCTACGGCAACCGAGGGATCATGGACCATGTCAAAAGCTGAAATGTACACAAGAACACATCTGTGGTCAAATATTAATTATACTTCAATCATAAATTTCTGAATAATCAAAAATAGAAATATAGCATTAACATTCCTATTAAAAATCCTGTTTACCTCTGTGAAAGGTAACTGGGAGAGGTCGACAGGCAGCTATAGAGAAGAGAAGCAGAATTTCATTTTTATAGCAGTTCCTAAAATTCAAAACAGTAACCTGTATAAAATACCCATCTTGTATGACACTGCATAAAAAACAGAACCTATAACAAATGAATAAGTCTTTGAGAATAAGAGAAGAATTTAATTATGCGAGTGTTGACCACATTACTATTGAACCACAATCCACATAACCATCCCCTAAGATTTACCCAGCAGCTCCATGCAAAGTTCAACGTCCACACGCCCGTCCTCCGTCAGAGCCCCCAGCACCACGCCATCCGCCTTGTGACTCTTCATCAGCTCAATGTCCTTCCTCATCACATCCGCCTCCCGGTCCGTGTACAGGAAGTCGCCCCCGCGAGGACGGATCATCACGTAAACGGGGATTTGGACATTCTCTTTGACCACCTGCAGAAGACCTGAAGATGGGCGTATATCAAAGAGCATAGTTTTAACATGCTACCATGCCTAGAGGAAATCGTCTGCCTATCATTTTAAAAAGCCCCAGTCATTCAAACCAGCCCAATGTTCAGGTCTATATAATTGCTTCACGTTACCTTATATACAAGCAATACTATTTATTTTGGTGGCAGTATTCCTTTGATAACTGTATTTGAATGCTTCTAACATGCAGGTCTTTGCTCCTCACCGATGCTGGGTGTGATCCCGCCCTCCATCAGGCTGGAACACAGCTCGATACGGCCTGCACCTGAGAAGGTAACACGTGTCTTTTAAGAGGACACCTGGAACAGAGAGTGTCCGGAAAAAAGACGGCGCACCTAAGCAAGCAACGCACCAAAACACGGACAGAACATTAGCAATCGCAAACGTATGTGGGTGAATTTGTGACCATATGATATTCCCAGAGGATAGTCTAATGTCAGAAGTGATTTAGATGTGTGAGAGTACAGGTGGTTGTACCTCCCCTTTCTGCATTTATCGCAGACTCCACTGAATCCACGCACACCTCCATCAGAAAGCCTTCAAGCATCCTAGGAAACAATATTAGTATATAAGCTCAGTACAAAACTAGTCTAGAAATGGGGACAATAATGTGGGGGAAATTTATAAACAAACAAAATCCCAAAGGACAGGGATCCCAATGAAGGGAACTACATCAAAAATATTCTACATGGGTCTGACCTCAATTATTTAATTAACATAAATGCTGTCTATACAGAACAGTACATTTAAGTTTTGCCAAAGTCGATCAAACAATCATAACATCTCAGCCAAACAGTAGGCTACCTGTACACAGACATTACTTAAATGGACAGTAACTGTTTTGTCCAGCTAAAAAAAAAGCCGTGTTTAGACCAGCCTTTCTCTAAATGCTCTTGATAAGAGTGCTGGCATTTGCCTGTGCAACTCTTTCCCTCTTTGGTCGTCGTTGTCTCGTGTTTTGGATCTTTTACTGTAGTGTGTTTCTCTCAACTTTAAGGCGTCAGGTTACAAAGCTGCTACAAGACCTTCAGCTAAACTTTTGCCATAAGTGCACGCAAACACCGAGCGAATTGTGCATACCCCGTTAGGCTACCGCACATTTGATCTATTAATGACCAAGCAAGACGACGTACGTCGGTTGTTGACAAACCGCCTGTATGCTGCATGCAAGAACCTCCAGTTTACGGTCGGAGCGTGAACGGGAGGCGCGGTCACCCGCTGGACGGGGCGTGTGGAGCCGGTGGAGGTTCAGCTCCGGTTCCGCTGGACGGGGCGTGTTGGGCTGCTTAAGACTAAGCTGTGGTGTAGGGTTTCAACATTTATAGAGTTGAAAATGACCCACGGGTCCTTGGTGTATATTGGTCAAATCGGACGAGGCTGCGTGTATTTCTGTGTTTTTGACCTTGCCACCGCTTGGCTTCACGTCCGCGTCCAGAGTGTTTTCAACGCGACCCAGTTCAACATGGCCACGGCTGCATAAGTGTTTATTTGTATTGCTAAAATGTACGTGGTTTTCTGGCAGGTTAGCTAAAGCATTTCTGAGAACTCAAAAAAATACTGCCCACCATTTATTATGCATTTATATATATATTTTTTAAATTTGCAAAAAACTGCGTTTTTCAGTTTGTAGAATCGTTTGCCCGAGATTTACTCACCTCGGGTGTGACGTCAGGGGTCAAAGGTAACCGGAAGTGTGAAGAGACATGAGGAGACTTCTCACTGAGAACTACACTGTAATCCACATAACGAGCCGAGATCAGTGAGACAACACGCCGCTATGCTTCTCCCGACGCTGAGACATGTGCTGCGGTGTAGACATGCCGGAAAAGGATTCCAGCAGATCCATGTAAGAAATTATTTCCCACATTTGCTAATGTGCTAAGGAGACTAGCTAACCATGCATCCACAAGGTGAGAGTGACCCAGGTAATTCAATTGTGAGTTAACTACACAGACCTTCATCATCACAGACGGGTAGACAAGAAGTGTGTGCGTTAGTGTAAGATAAGTAGTTCATTTAGGGTAAGTAAGCGTGTTGTCAGTGCTCACGGTGAGCAGGACTCCTCATGCTGTGGGTAAACGCCTGTCGTGTCTTCTTCAGCGAACACCTTGTAGGCAGTGGGTTCTGCAAAGAGGACAAAACACAGTCGGTACCGGTACCGGGTCCACAAACGCCAGCGCACAGACGAACAGGGCTGTAGGCCGGTGGCTGGTAGGATGTAGCGGGCTGGTCTTGGGGGCTGTTGTGTTGGGAGGCGTAACCAGGTGAGGAGGTGATGGAAGACCCATCTGCTCCTTAATTCTCTTCTTACACATCAACACGTGTTATATTGTGTGTCTTCGTACAAGACCATTTACCTGCGAGCTTCAAATTTGCCCATTAATCCCCTTCCTAATCCATAATCTGTTTAATAAAGGATAACAATGTTGTTCTTTGTACAGGATCAACATTGTTGTTATTATTATTAATAGTGGAGGCAAACGTGCTTTTCAGGTTGACAGAGTCCGGCCTCTCCATGGTGGACTGGCACTTAGTGAAGGAGATGAAGCCGCCTCGGTCGCAGGCCGAGTGGGAAGCCGAGTTCTCCAAATACCAGCAGTTTCCCGAGTTCAAGATGTGAGTGGGATTTCTGCATGCTGGTAGCCATATTAATACTTAATGTATTTCAGCATAGCAACATTTCCCGTGATGTCCATTTCTGCACTGCCAACATATTTTCTTTATTAAACAAAAAGTGAAGTGCAATTTAGACTAATAGAAGTTTGTTTAGTCATGTTACCCAATGCCATGAGTTGTAAAGTTTTGGTTTACCTGCCACAAGTCACCATGTTCGAGTCACCTGCTTTGTATCCTAGTCATATCAAACCGAACCAGGTGTGCAGGACCAGTGAGAGCACTAAATTAACTGACCATGCCGTCTCCAGGACTGCGACTGAAAGAAACGTGGGGCAAATGTTCCATCACAGCTCCAGTCACTTGTTCTTTGCGCTTTTCGACAGAATGAACCACAACATGACCCTGACAGAGTTTAAGTTCATCTTCTACATGGAGTGGGGCCATCGCATGTGGGGCAGGCTAGTGGGGTTAGCATACATCCTCCCCACCGTGTACTTCTGGAAGAAAGGTTACTTCACCCGCACCATGAAAGCACAAACTCTGGGCCTGTGTGGCTTTGTCTTCTTGCAGGTATGGAGCCAAGTGGAGTCCTGTTGACTCCAAGACACAACAAGGCATTCATAAAGCAAATGAGTGGTTTTAGCAGTCAGTTAGTGCTGTGTCATTTGCATAATGTTAATTGGTGCCTATCCACATTTATTCGTTCTTGGCAGCTTTAGCTTACTTTATTTTTAGGTCATCTACATTCTCTAGGAAGCCAACATTGGACTTTTAAGGCGTTGTCGTGTTAAGTCCAGTTTTATAATTGAAAAAGAAAACAAAATTACAGAATGTCAGGAAGGGGGGTTGAGTGGCTCATGGACATTTGGCTTTTGGACAGGGACTTCTTGGCTGGTACATGGTGAAGAGTGGACTGGAGGAGAAACCGGAGTCCTACGACGTTCCCCGCGTGAGCCAGTACAGACTGGCGTCCCACCTGGGTTCAGCCCTGGTGCTCTACTGCGCCAGCCTGTGGATGGGCCTCAAGCTCATGCTTCCTGCAAACAAGGTCTGCGTCCACGCACACCTTCTCATTCAATTGCTGCGCCTTGCAGTTTTTACCCAAAACCCAGATCAAAAGACACCGGTCTTGCCTTCCACAGCTTCCTGACACCGGCCGTATTGTGACGCTCCGGAGGTTCGCCAAGGGCACGGGTGCACTGGTCTTCCTGACGGCTCTCTCAGGTGATCCCTGCAGCCGGCAGATGCGCGTTGCCTTCCGATTTCCTTTCTGTCATCATCGCTCAAGAGCGCCGTAGTGACGCCGTGTTGCCCCACAGGTGCCTTCGTCGCTGGCCTCGACGCTGGCTTGGTGTACAACTCCTTTCCCAAGATGGGGGACTACTGGATCCCTGATGACCTGCTGGCCTTCTCCCCAGCGCTCAGGAACGCGTTTGAAAACCCCACCACTGTTCAGTTTGACCACCGTCTGCTGGTAAGACTGGTGCTGCATGGAACATATCTGTCGTTAAAAAATCCAACCCATAAATCATCTCCTCTCCAGTAACATTACGTCTCGCTGCTAACATGGCTGCTGTTTTGAGATTGAAAACATGGTCGACCATTTCTGCTATTTTGAGCGAGCTGACGAATGCAAGGGTGCTGTACTTGCACCTATTTCACCTCGTCCTCGAAAATTAAACGAGTTTTGATGTCACAAACAAGACGACAGTGATCTTTTCTGAGGCTGCCTAAGGCTGCTTCAGCATCTCTTAGTGCATTCAAAACTGTCGACCGCAGGATGTTTGACTGCTGCTTGTCTGGCAACCCCATCAGTAGCCTCGCTGGCTTTTGTTCGCTGGTCTGGTACTGGAAACCTTGTGCTGCCTTTCTAGCCTCATCACCTCTTCCCACTGTTCAGTGAAGGCTTGCTTGTCTTCCTGTAGGGCATTGGATCATTAGCAGCCATCACGGGCCTCTACCTCTTCTCCAGACGCATGCTTTTGCCCAGGAGGGCGAAGATTGCAATCGGCTGTCTTGCAGCCATGGCGTACACACAGGTCAGTGACCAGAACCCGCCGGTATGTTTTGCATTCCCTTGAAATAGACACAGTATGGTGTCTGCTGGTAATTCGTTATTAGACCTATTGGCAATGGAGGTGCTGCAGAATTTCTGTGGCCTCTCTCATTTAGAAGCTTTCGAAAGGAATGAAAGCTGAACTAAAATAACAGAAAATGCGAAGAGTGGGGGGAGAGAGCCATTTACATGAGAGTTTTGAGCTTGTATTGATGCGTCACAAGGCTGTGAAGTGCTTCTCACGTCCTTTCTTCCACAGGTGGTCCTTGGCATCAGCACCTTGCTTTTCTACGTTCCCACCCCCCTGGCCGCCACCCACCAATCCGGATCGGTCGCGCTGCTTACCTTCGCCATCTGGGTCCTCGCCGAACTGCGTAAGGTGGCCAAGTAATTCGCCCGGACTAATTTCCACTTCACACCCTCCCTTGCCCTGTAGGCACGCCGATCTGGTCCAGAGAGATTTAAAGTCATTAACTAAAAGCCCTCCAGCACCAACTTTAATCCGCTGCTTCGTTCAGGTCGTCGTCACAGAGGTGTCGTATCTCTGCTGAGATTATTCATTATAGGCGATGATGAACACGGCCTCCTGCTGCTGTGACATGACGGATCTGGCCCGTCCTGCACGGCGATCTTCGAACACTGTAGGCGACTTCGTACCATCTTGACAACGAAGCATTTTAATATTCTGCGCATCGACAGCTCATGACTTTGATTGATTTCCCTGAAGGAAACTATCAAAACACTGCTGGTGCTGTGCACCGGACAGGTAAGACAGACGCTTCCGTAACCACCAGTGGGGCAGCAAATCACTTACATCATGAAATGATGACGGAATGCAAAACATTTTTTTAATTTTTGTGACCGCTGACCACGGGCACACAAACCCAGTCCACCTAACAGCAGCGCACGTGTATATTTGGATTCAAAACTGTTCATATTAAGGGATCCCTGCGGTTTGCAGTCATTTTCTTTGAATAAATGTATGTGAAGTTGCTTTTAATATTGTTATGAATGTAAATGGAAGAGTTTGTTTAAGTCTTGTTTAAGTCTGGTGGAAAAATAAAGTCTGGGGAAGTTTTTGTAAATAATTAGTCTCACTCAGGCTTAAGTGCACATTTTGGTTTGTTTTTGTATTGTCTGTATCTTGTAAAACAATTCATCAATCATTATTAATGAGACTGTGGAGTCACAACAGGTGTTCTCGTCATCACAACAGGTGTTCTCACTCGTAAAGAAGGCTGTCTGGGGTCTTTTCCTCCAGCCGCTCGGGTGGCCAACTCAATTAACAGATCATAAACATGATGTGTTCACTAGAGTGTCTGAAGGCATTAGAGAAAAAATGACACGCTTCACTTTCATTGCATAGCAACTGAGTTTTTTATTGTCTCTGTACAAAATATACATGTTTTTGTTTTGAATGCAGTGCAACCAGTTGAGGCTACCTAAAACAACAGTTAATACAACAGGTTATCAGTTTCTCATTGCTCTAAACACGGTTCATGCGAATGTGGACAGGTATCGCTGCTATTGTTACCTGCTAACCAGTAATCTAAACGAGGCCGTCACCCATTGATGATAAACTGGGAGAGAGGAAAAATAAAATGCAGTTATGAAAATCCAGAAAGTGGCACAGGTTGCTGAGAACTACAGTGGGTGTGGACCTTACGTGTGTAAGGATACCCAGCGTACGCTGGTCATTGTCGTTTGCCAGAGCAGAAGACGGTGCACGTGAGCAGTCGTAGCTCTCGGCACAGGTGTTAACACCTACTCTAACAGCTGCTGGACCTACAGGTCAAGATCGGACATGTGGAGGTTAATGGAACACCTGGCAATTGAATGCGCGAGTGCACACTGGTGAGGACTTCACTACCCATTGTTCCAACGGGCAGCTGGTTTCCGGTAATGGTCTTTAAAAAACTTCACTCTCTGTTGGGCTTCCTTCACTTTAAGATGTGACCATTGTGCTTTTTGTGGCTTAAGTACATTTACATTTACATTTATGGCATTTAGCAGACGCTCTTATCCAGAGTACTTATCCAAGTATTTGCAGGGATTCATTAGTAGTGGTAAAAGTTGCACAGTCATACTTTTTCTATATTAATTTGTTCTGGTTGCAAGGCTGGCAATGGGGACGTTCATATTTGATGATTCCTTCAAGATGGCCTTCACCTTGTTTTCACTTTCATTATGGCTCCTGATCTAGAGTAACACAATAAAATCTATATTAATGTACTGTATTGTGACAATTCCTGTATGACCCAACCAGGAAAGGGGTGAAGGTGGTAAAACTCAAAGGTTTGACACTACAAATGTCTCTGTTAAGAAGACCTGCATCACACGGTCCAATCCATATGATCGGTGTTGCTTGTTCTCAAATTCCTTTATGTATCAACTATATCCTGCATGGCATTCTTGAAGTCTTGCAAATGCCATTGTAAGTCAATTATAATATGTAAAAACGCTCTGCATTTCAACATCGGGAACTGCTTGACCGGGAAGAAGGTTATTCTCATCAGGGAAAAGAATGACCCACAGTGCATGAACCACTGAAGTTATTCAAATGAGTTCACTGGTGTTCAGATGGGCTCATTTGCATAAACGGAGCTGCTTGGAGCTTTGAATGAATGTGCGGCATCCATAAAAAACCCCTCACTAATAATGTTTCCACAGTTAGCACTTAGCACTAAAAGCTGCCCATTAATAGGGAGTTTATATCATATGTTTACTGGTGATACAGGTAGGCTTTTTGTCAAAATGTATTATTATTATTGCTTATATTATTGATGGTCATTTACTGCACTTCTAAACACTGGGTGGCATTTACAAATCTAGGTTAGAAAATGTCATCTAATGTCAGAGGAGTTTGTTCTGATATACACTTCATGAACCTTGAGATGTTATGCAATCACACTGTTTAAAGAGCAAACCCAATAGGTGCAATTGCAATATTCATCAATACTCCTGACTGAACCACTGAACAACACCCCATTATTGATAACTGCATCTTAAACCCCTCATCACATGTATGGCACATTCTTATTACTCAGAAAATAAGTGTGTTTAGTAGCAAAACTGATGCTGGATCTGTGCTAATATTGGCAATATTGACAATTTTTTAGATGATTCTAGATTGCTGAACACTCCCTCTCCCGAATGCTCAATTTAAATCTCTGCATTGTGGACCCATGAACGCCGGTCTCACAGACTTTCTGTGACATTTACTGAAGTCGTAAGCATCATCACATCAAATCTATAAGGCCACATGGCTGCCATTATATATAAAGTGTTAGGGCACATCAGCTTGACATGGTTAACGTGGATGCCAAAATATGATCCGAGAAGCAAGATGGACACTGACACCATCGATCTAATTCACGCTTATGTAAATTATGTATTTAATTACCGCCACTGGCACGCAAAGAGGTTCATTACCTGATCCAATTATTCAGGCTCATGCACTCCAGGCCTGCTTAGAGGCAGTTTGTCTTAATACAGATGACAGAATACGTTACACTGTCATTAGCCAGTGGACCTTTTGTTATCAAAGATCCAAAGTTATAACAAAATGTAAAACCTTAAAACAACTCAACATGCCTATCATCCCATATGTAACAAGCTATTTCAATTTAAATATAACTCTTGAAAATAATTCCTTTAATGTCCTCACATTCATGTTTAAGTAATTCCAAATGTGTTGAAACTTCCGTCTCTGGCAGACTTGGGAAGTTCACCAAAAGTGTGCAATACCATCCTTATGACCTAGATAACTGACAGATTTAGAAAGGCCTTCATCCTGTTGACTTTCTCGGAAAAGAGCACGTTAAGTCCGCGAGTCTGCAAGTCCACGGGAGATTTAGATTTGATGAGATTTCCATCTCATAGCTCGCTCTGTTCTGCGATCATTTTCTCTTACCCCAAATAAAGTCGTCCCTTCAGTTGTGTCCTACTATCTGTACGGGCCACAACACTGAAAACCCTTTTGACTTGCATCTAGGTAGATGTGTGGGGGGAAATGGGTGTTAGCAAATGAAAGTGGTGTTCTTCAGCAGAACTGACTGAGTGTTTTGAAGTTTCTTTGGTGTCAGGGGGACAGTTGTTACATGGAGACGTGTTGACCTACCTTAAAGACATAACCCTATGAATGATAAAATACTAGATAAAATACTTTTGTATGACTAAGATACAGTGAGAAGACTAGTACACTGTTTTTGCTGCCTGCAGTTTCCTACCATCTGTAATAATTTAAGATTCACCATTTTAAGGGGATCACAGTGAGAACATTGGGTAACACTAATGCAGCATAATAGAATTTTTAGTTTTTTTCCTTCATAAATGGTTAACGCCTCAATGTAATGGGATAAATAAGACAAATTTCACTTCACAGCAAATGAGCAGTCAGAATCAGTAACAGCTAAGGATTTCATGGCCAAGGAGTTCCCTTGACTGGGAGCTCCACTGGAATGTACAGGCATAGAATGTCACTCTATTGGCTGCTGTGGGAACGTACAGGCATAGAATGTTATTCTATTGGCTGCTGTGGGACAGTAAAGCCTAAGGGGTGGGGCTTAAGCCTGGAGTTCTTATTGAGGGCACACGACGACAGCGTACAGTCCGAGCGAGGCACGTGTGGACGGACGAGCAACAACAAACAGGCTTTGGACTAGCTCAGTAAATAGGAATATTGAGTATTGTAGATTAGTCATGACATCATGCGTTAAGAAAAATCAGTCAGTTATTGGAAAAATGGCGGCACTTTGTGCGTGCGGTGACCTCCGGGGATTTAGTCGGTTTGGCGGCCACAGTCCAAGCGCCTCTGAGTCATGCTTCACAACACCTGTCCCTAACGTTAAGTCGGCTTCAGTGCAAGTCCGTCCGACCCGGTTAACTCTCTCGGGAACGTAACAAAATAAGGTGACCTGGAAGCCAGCCTCAGTGTATCTTCCGCTATGTCTCTGGGAGAAAGAAAGTAACAGAGTGACGGCAGTCCTCAAGTTAGATGGAGAGAAGGAGAGACGACGGGTGGCCAGGCGGCCGGGTCGGAGGTCATGTGACACCCGCCCTCTCCACGGTGCTCGGCTTTAAATGACGTTGTCAAACAGCTGCATGGACTGCATGATGTTCTCGTCCTGAATATGAGCAAGAATGGGAGAGTCAGTTGAAAAATGGGTGAGACCCAAGAACATTTTTGTAAAATATACAAAAAAAAAAAAGATTTTTCATAAACGTGTGGCATATGTACGGAATGTGGATATGGTAAAGTCTTGCCGTAGCTGTAAAACTGCACCTTTTGACATGATTCAATGAACTCATCAATGGTGACAACACCGTCATTGTTACGGTCCATTTTCTAGAAAACGAACAAAAATGAAATTCAGAGATTAAATGAAGAGTCCTGAAAATACTGCATCATCTTTTAGTTTCAAACTGGCATTTATCTATTTCACAGTTGAATAATTCAGTAATAATTAAACTCGTCTTGTGGATAACGTGTTTCATGAGAGTAATTACATTAATAAGCCTTTCATGAGTGGACCTGGTGAGAACAAATCTTCGCATGAAGAACATAATAATTCCCCGAATTTAAAAGAAGCAACATCAAACTAATAATTTTTTAATAATAATTATATGTTTATTTATTATTATGGTTTAGAAGCAACTGTATAGATAATGAGATATGATTGTCACTGCATTCTCACCTGAAAGAAGATCTCCACATGCTCTCGGGGTGCGTCCTCTTGCATGCTGGGATATGTGTATTTCCCCATCATGTCATAGATTGACTTCATGATGTCCAACATCTCCTGAACCCCAAAATACAAACATTTTAAACCAGAGCCTTGCTTCTTACCGCATATAGAGCAATAGCGCATGCTCCCACAATGCTTAATGAACCAAATATCTCTGCCCGACCTCTTTGGTGATGCAGCCGTCTTTGTTTAGATCGTAGAGGTTGAACGCCCAGTTTAACCTGTCATTTATCGTCCCCCTGAGGATGATGGACAGGCCGATGACGAAGTCCTGCAAAAAGCAACAATAAATTGCTTTACGCAGGGACTCCAGTGTAGACCAAACACACTGGAGTATTGATACCTGAGGGAGGGGAGCAACGAGGGTGTTTACCTCAAAACTAACTGATCCGTTCTTGTTAGTGTCGAACGCCTCAAAAAGAAAATGAGCATACATACTCGAATCTGGAGGGAAAGTTTCAAGATAAGCCTCATACGGATATTTCAATTATTTCTATTTCTATTTTTACATTCACAGTAGATAACTATATTAATATCAATGCAAACAACCATTTTTTGCTATGTTCTTGTGCCTCAAATCCAGTTGTAATAAAAATTTAATTTAAAGGGGCAAAATAACACAAATGGCACATGAGGGAGTGAAGAGTGTTCACTCACCCCCCTGTGGGAAGAACTGGGAGTAGATGATTTTAAAGGTGTCCTCGTTCACGACACCACTGGGACATTCCTGAAACACAGTACCGTGCTTGGAGAAACTTGGAAAACAACAGATAATCACTAACAGTATGAAAAAATGATCATTTTGGCTATATAGCCTTGCAGTTGATGGTATATCTAACCTCAAAACATTTTCTCATTAAGAATAAATGAAAATTTGCTGTCAATAGACCCTGAGTACCTCATTTCATTCCCTTTCGTGTGTACATGCTCTGGAATGATGATGAATCTAAATGTAGAGTAAAAATGTACAGTCTAGAACTTTAATATTACTGCCGACTCGTGTAGGTGCATGGATTTGTAGTTATTCCAAGTGTAATCTGATCTTTTCATTATTCACTAATTTTTTTACAGCTGTTACACCAATTCCAATTAAATGAACATAGACTCACCTAAAGGCTGATTTTTTGCTTGGTGAATTAAACATGTTTAATTCCACTATTTGCTATTCATCAATTTCATTGTAATTGTAATTGCAAATAAGAATGATGAATTTCAGTATATTAGACTGTCAGCCTGATTGAACCTGATGATTCAATGGAATGAATGATGAAATATGAAGTGATGACGTGTGCATCAGCCACGCAGAAGGTTCCTCACGTTCTTGAAGCCCCTGTAGAGCACTTGAAGCTCCTTCTTGGTGAACTTGGTTAGCTGCTGCAGCTTCTCTAGGCCCTCGGGCCGCTGGCACACCGTGGACAGCTCGAAGTCGTCCTCGATGCTATCTGTGAGGGAGAGGTCAGCCGGTCATCACGGCTCTCCCGTCCCAGCGAGACGTCCCTTACTTCACGGGGCTGGTGCCACCATGATACCAACATCAAACATGACATATTAAAGAAGGCGCTATGTTACAGCTGCCGAGGCCTTTATACTCAAATACTCAAGGCCTTTTTTTTCGTTTAAACATGAAAAAATGTGCAAATGCGATGACCTTTGTTAACGTTTAGAGGTGTCACAAGATGCATCAACATCATATGAATTGCTATGACAAACCCACATTTAAAAAATCCTGTCAATTGTAAAGAAGAAGACTAAAATATCAGAGCAGCTTGGGTCCTAAATGACTGTATTCACTTGGTCTTCACAGTGACTTCTGCTGGGCCGCGACTCCTGAAACATGCATGTTCCCCCCGTCTACACGCGGCAGACGCATTTCACGCTGCCGCCAATGTCTTCCGTGCACCTCTGCAGCGGCAGTGAAACTGACCTGATCCGTCTCCTGACTCAATGCCCAAAGAACAGTGCCAAAGAAAGAAAGGGAGAAAGAGGGAGGGAAAAAAAAAACAAAAAGATATAGCAACGGTGTATTACAGTGTGCAGAACAGAGGATTTCAAAAATAGCAACACACACGGTCGGGTTTTTCTCTGAGCATAGTAAGGGTGTGTGTGTGTGTGTGTGTGAGAGAGAGGGAGAGAGAGAGAGAGAGAGAGGCATTAAGACTGAACTTATTTGTCAATCGTATTTGTCAATTTTGCCTTTACAGATCTGTGAGGGTTGTTTTCTTTATATTTTGCACATTGAGTAGGAAGACAGAATAATGGAAAGAGTGAAGAGCATGGCTGCTGTCACTAATGAGGAGTGTGTCGGTCCTGGGTGGACTACCACCATTCAGCCGAGGAGCCATTTACAGTGAGAAACTGGACCAATCCCTCAGAAAAATGACACCTATTGTAATTTCACTGTCAACACACAGTTTGAAGTGAATGCCTCCTCTGACTTTCCGAAGCGAAAACTGTAGGGAGAATAAAAGTAAAAAACTACACAGGAGCCAGCATTTATTTCCCAATTCGTTTAAGGTTTATATTCGTGACTGGGATTTGTTGCGTTTTAACATCTAAAATCGGCAGGCGTATGCCAATATTAGTTCCCTGAAGCCAGTGCAAGATGATGTTTGAATGGGAATGTTAAAAGCACACCCTGCGGTGCATTGAAGGCTGCTATTTTAAGCACAGAACAACCACATTTGAATACGGCCTACACAACAACCCGCCTCTTAAACAAGAGCTTCACTTCATTCTTCGAAGACACAGTGAATTTTATTAGCAGCATTAATATGCATATGGAATATGCATATTCGGGCATATCTCATGAGGAAAGTAACCTCCATATATTTACTCTCCTTTTACTGTATATACAGGGGATCTTTATATCCCTTGTTTCATTTGTTGTGTGTTTCCATAGTCTCTTAGTGTGACTGGCAAAACTAAGTAAATATACTTTGGAAACTATTAGACCTCTTATATCACAAACTGCCATAAAGATAGAAAAAATCAAAAGCCTCTACATAAATAAACAAATGCAACCTGCTTATTAAAAGCATCAGAATCAATATTTCCTGTCAGTCCTATGAAGTAATGATACGTTTGTGCGTGTACTGCCATTTCATGAAGCTTTTCCATTATTGTGTCGCCCCTCTTCGGTGCGTGCCGGCCCGAGGTTGCGGGTCTGGCTGCTAGCGGGGTTGTGCGGAGTGGTGCCGGGGTCGTGGCAGGTGCGGCAGTGCGGAGTCACACTTGCTTTGACTGACTGAGGGTGGGGCACTAGGACCGCAGCAGGGCAGCAGCTTGAGGAATCGCTGTTTCATGCTTTTTTTGCATTGGCTGGGTGTGTTACCTGCAAGTCACCAACCACAACAGAGCGTTAGAGTGAGAGAGGGAGAGATGGAGAGAGAGAGAGAGAGAGAGAACAGTGCAGGCATGCGCGAGTCACATACTGCACACATCTATGCTCCATGCATCTGAGAGGACATGACCATATATGGGAGTGTTAGCGCTGTGTGGTCTGCACTGAACTAAAAGGATCAGTTTAGGTAATGAAGGCGAGTGGACAGGAGGATGATGTATGAATCTGGCTACAGCCCGAAGCCCAGGATAGAATCCCGTTTGGCAAGCTGCGGTTCTGAGAAAGGCTGAAAGTTGATATTCAGTATTAATGTTGTGGATGGTGATCTATTGATCTGGAGGATATGGTGTCCTTTAGTGCATGGGCTGCTGATTTGTTGCATAAAGTATCATCCACCGTACTGTTGTCTCTGAACTGATGGTGTGTAGACACATACACACACACAAAACACACACATTACTGCCACAGGTTATGAAAAGCATCATGCAACACAACACTGTAAATGGATTCTGCTGACCTGGCTTCAGAGAGCACTGTTAAACACACAGTCACAACCTTTTTCCACTTAAAGAACCACAGGAATAGTGATCAGTCATTGCTTTTTTCTGTCTGTTTTTTTTTTTTACCTCACTGTCACTTTGGCAGAGAAATCAGCCACCACAAGGACGAGCTCATTGTTTTCAAAGCAGCGTGCGATTACTCTGTAGCCTCCATGAAACATCTCGTTACCCTTCAGAAACACACATATTCCAAGCATGGGGACTCTTTACTGCTACAGAAGCAAACACACCAGCAACTTCCATTTGCCTCTTTTAGCACATTTGCACTTATACACGCACATGCACCAAAGCCATTTTCTCTTTCTGATCCAGCGTGACTCCTGGGAGACTGCTACCACTTATGTTTGAAGGGAAAAAAAACATTGCCCAAGAATGATGATCTGTAATCAGATACCTGGAGCCCACAAATAAAGACCAACGCTCAGATATTTTGCGGTCACCGGCACAGGAGTTGGCCCGCCACCCTGACTCCGAAACCATCAGCCCTGCTGCTCTGGGTCGAAACGAACACAGCTCCCGCACTCCACCCCGCCCTTTGTGACTGCTCCGCCCCCCCCACAGCTGCTCCGCCCCCAGTATCCACTGACCTTTGACCCTGGGCCTCCATGGGAGCAGCAGCTTCACCTTCCTGAACGCTGCCCCGGCTGTATGGGAGATGAGCGCCATGATGGGGTCTCGTCGGGTGCTACACTAACTGTGCTCTTGCTCGCTCAGGCTCCGCCCTCAACTCCACCCCTCCTCGATCCCGCCCACCCCTCCAGCCAGGCTCGGGTGCGTCATACCTCGTTGCAGTCACCTGGAGTCTGACCAAGGCCACCACGTGCTGCTGGGCATTAGACTCATGGTTCCAGAAGTCCTGCAGGGGCCCAAGCACCAGGGCTTTGTTATGTGTGTATGTGTGTGTGTGTGTTTGTGTGTGTATGTGTGTTTGTGATTGTATGTTACATACACACTACAAAGAGACACAAGCACAGTTTGCACAAGGGTGTGTTCTCTGGGCAATACATTTTGGTATAGAGTAGTCTAGGCAAGGTGGTCTCAAAATCATGTCATGTGGTCCACGTGTAGATGAGCTGTATGCATGCGGCACAACATCTCCTAGATGTCCTGGGGGATCCTGCTTGGACCCTCAGCCACCTGCTGAGTACCAAGATGCACAACTAATCGTCCAAAATAGCCTCAGGGGCAGACTTCACGCAAACCTGGAGAAATCACTTCTCACTTTCAGCTTCCCAGACGAGAAAATGAAAAAAAAAAGCTTCGATTATGTGATTATGCGAGCGCCCTGCCCTCTGGACCTGCGGCGATGACCCGCCAATACGGGGGAGGGGGAACGCATGAGTAGTCGCCGACATCAGAGCAAATTCAAAGCAAGACTGGCGATACGGGGGCGTGAGAACCAGACGTAACGACTGCGATCGCATTCTGGCATTTTTTTTACCAACCATATGGCCGTGAATGCTTAGTCACTACTCCCTCTGCTCCAAACAAGGAGCTGCAAGGTGTTCGTGTCACTGTAGAGGCGCGCAGCCAATAAACGTCAAAAAAGGATCCAGGGCCTGGCTCGGTTTGCCTTCCCCGCCACGTGCCTGCTGTTCCGTTCACCTACGGATCTACGGACGCTCGGCTGAGTGCCTTACGGCTCTAATCTTCAGCCCGTCCTGTTCATTTCTCGCTCAGCACGGCGGCCTAATCTTTTCGACTTTTTTTCTAAGACAAATATAGAGTCTTAAACGGATATTCTTATTATTTTTCGGAAGCCTTAGGAGTAGTGCTGAATGCTTTCACCAGTTGCCTACCCTGCTGAACTGGTGTGCCGCACCAGTGCAGGGAGTGATGTTTTCCATATAACTTATTTAAGAAAAGGATATAAGAAGGAGAACTCAGGAACATAAAGAAAATTAAACAGTCAGTTCATCCCCTCTGTGCATATGGTCTAAAAACGTCACCATAGTCAATGATGCCTGGTAAATGTATCTAATAACCTCTAAAAGCTTGTTCCTCTCATTTTTTCATTTTCTTCCTTTCAAGATGCAAAGAGAGAGATAAAGATTCAGTGATCTGCACTGACAGTACAGTCAAAGGATGTAGACACAAAACTGAGGAATAAGTCTGACCACATGGACAGCTGTGTGCTGACTCTGTGTGTGTGTGTGTGTGTGTGTGTGGGTGTGCGCGCGCGAGCGTGTGTGTGTATGTTGTGCACCCAGCTGGATAGGGACGACGTGAAAGCTGATGGGTTAGGAAAAGCAGGCCATCTTGATTCATCACGTCTGACTACCTGAATCTCATTAACACCCTCACAGAACATATCCTCACTAGCATCACGTCTGACTACTCTAACCTCATTAAATCTCTCAGAGAACACACCCTCACCATTATGTATGATTATCTTAATCTCATTAAAAACCCTCAGAGAACATATCCTCACCATTATGTCTGATTATCTTAATCTCATTAGAAAATCCTCAGAGAACATATCCTCACCATTATGTCTGATTATCTTAATCTCATTAAAAATCCTCTGAGAACATATCCTCACCATTATGGCTAATTACCTTAATCTCATTTAAAAACCTCAGAGAACACACCCTCATCATTATGTCTGCTTATATTAATCTCATTAAAAACCCTCAGAGAACATATCCTCACCATTATGTCTGATTATCTTAATCTCATTAAAAATCCTCTGAGAACATATCCTCACCATTATGGCTAATTATCTTAATCTTATTTAAAAACCTCAGAAAACACACCCTCATCATTATGTCTGCTTATATTAATCTCATTAAAAACCCTCAGAGAACATATGCTAACCATTATGTCTGATTATCTTAATCTCATTAAAAACCCTCAGAGAACATATCCTCACCATTATGTCTGATTATCTTAATCTCATTAAAACCCTCAGAGATCATATCCTCACCATTATGTCTGATTATCTTAATCTCATTTAAAATCCTCAGAATACATATCCTCACCATTATGTCTGATTATCTTAATCTCATTTAAAATCCTCAGAGAATATATCCTCACCATTATGTCTGATTATCTTAATCTCATTAAAAATCCTCAGAGAACATGTCCTCACCATTATGTCTGATTATCTTAATCTCATTTAAAAATCCTCTGAGAACATATCCTTACCATTATGTCTGCTTATCTTAATCTCATTAAAAATCCTCAGAGAACATGTCCTCACCATTATGTCTGATTATCTTAATCTCATTTAAAAACCTCAGAGAACATATCCTTACCATTATGTCTGCTTATCTTAATCTCATTAAAAACCCTCAGAGAACATATCCTTACCATTATGTCTGATTATCTTAATCTCATTAAAAACCCTCAGAGAACATATCCTCACCATTATGTCTGATTATCTTAATCTCATTAAAAATCCTCAGAGAACATATCCTCACCATTATGTCTGATTATCTTAATCTCATTAAAAATCCTCTGAGAACATATCCTCACCATTATGACTAATTATCTTAATCTCATTTAAAAACCTCAGTGAACACACCCTCATCATTATGTCTGCTTATATTAATCTCATTAAAAACCCTCAGAGAACAAATCCTCACCATTATGTCTGATTATCTTAATCTCATTAAAAATCCTCAGAGAACATATCCTCACCATTATGTCTGATTATCGTAATCTCATTTAAAATCCTCAGAGAACAAATCCTCACCATTATGTCTGATTATCTTAATCTCATTAAAAATCCTCAGAGAACATATCCTCACCATTATGTCTGATTATCTTAATCTCATTTAAAAACCTCAGAAAACACACCCTCATCATTGTCTGCTTATATTAATCTAATTAAAAACGCTCAGAGAACATATGCTAACCATTATGTCTGATTATCTTAATCTCATTAAAACCCTCAGAGATCATATCCTCACCATTATGTCTGATTATCTTAATCTCATTTAAAATCCTCAGAATACATATCCTCACCATTATGTCTGATTATCTTAATCTCATTTAAAATCCTCAGAGAATATATCCTCACCATTATGTCTGATTATCTTAATCTCATTAAAAATCCTCAGAGAACATGTCCTCACCATTATGTCTGATTATCTCAATCTCATTTAAAAATCCTCTGAGAACATATCCTTACAATTATGTCTGCTTATCTTAATCTCATTAAAAATCCTCAGAGAACATGTCCTCACCATTATGTCTGATTATCTTAATCTCATTTAAAAACCTCAGAGAACATATCCTTACCATTATGTCTGCTTATCTTAATCTCATTAAAAACCCTCAGAGAACATATCCTTACCATTATGTCTGATTATCTTAATCTCATTAAAAACCCTCAGAGAACATATCCTCACCATTATGTCTGATTATCTTAATCTCATTAAAAATCCTCAGAGAACATATCCTCACCATTATGTCTGATTATCTTAATCTCATTAAAAATCCTCTGAGAACATATCCTCACCATTATGACTAATTATCTTAATCTCATTTAAAAACCTCAGTGAACACACCCTCATCATTATGTCTGCTTATATTAATCTCATTAAAAACCCTCAGAGAACAAATCCTCACCATTATGTCTGATTATCTTAATCTCATTAAAAATCCTCAGAGAACATATCCTCACCATTATGTCTGATTATCGTAATCTCATTTAAAATCCTCAGAGAACAAATCCTCACCATTATGTCTGATTATCTTAATCTCATTAAAAATCCTCAGAGAACATATCCTCACCATTATGTCTGATTATCTTAGTCTCATTTAAAAACCTCAGAAAACACACCCTCATCATTGTCTGCTTATATTAATCTCATTAAAAACGCTCAGAGAACATATGCTAACCATTATGTCTGATTATCTTAATCTCATTAAAAACCCTCAGAGAACATATCCTTACCATTATGTCTGATTATCTTAATCTCATTAAAACCCTCAGAGATCATATCCTCACCATTATGTCTGATTATCTCAATCTCATTTAAAATCCTTAGAAAACATATCCTCACCATTATGTCTGATTATCTTAATCTCATTTAAAATCCTCAGAGAACATGTCCTCACCATTATGTCTGATTATCTTAATCTCATTAAAAAACCTCAGAGAACACACCCTCATCATTATGTCTGCTTATATTAATCTCATTAAAAACCCTCAGAGAACATATCCTCACCATTATGTCTGATTATCTTAATCTCATAAAAACACTCAGAGAACATATCCTTACCATTATGTCTGATTATCTTAATCTCATTAAAAACCCTCAGAGAACATATCCTTACCATAATGTCTGATTTGATCTCATTAAACCCCTCAGAGAACATATCCTAACCAACATTCCATCATATGAGATATCATACAAGACACAGACTTGTTCTACTCCATTTTTGTTTAACTGCTGGGATTTTGTACATCTGAGCAGCTGGAGAGGTCCAACAGGTATGGTGGCCATCTATGAGAATGAGGAAAACCAAAGCCAGCAGGGAGTGGCATTATTTTACATGATGATCAATGGCTTCTGGCATTCTGTGGGACCATGTAAACTGGGAAAATATGAAGTGATGGTATATGACAAGCTGAAGCTTTGTGTAGGATAAATAAGTTTCCACTTAACTTTGTATCTCATTGATAAATCTTAAGATTCTTTTCAGAATCTTAAGTCCATAAACCAAGATTACTTAGCATGTGAAGAAAGCTGATTGATTTGATTTTCTTTCACCTGAAATGTCATTTTAAAAATATTGGTATTTCTTGCACTTGTACTTTGAATGGGATTCTGTTTTTTGCACATCAAAAACCCTTTGACAGCAAACTATGTGCAATATTATGCAAAAACATTACAAAACAAAACAATTTAAAAAGCCCCCTGTTGAGAAGCCGTGAGAGGGTCTACAGAGCCTCTAACTGGCTGTGGGCGTTTCAGATCTTACCTCCAGCAGAGAAGTCAATCAAGCCCAGAAAGTGCAAGAGCTTGAGGGAACTGCACACCACCAACAGGATGCCAACAGTCTGCAAGCCCTCCATCTCCCACTCCACCCTGAAGAACGTCAACATGACGCTCGGAGCCTTCTGGTGAGCATGTTCCTCCGCCAGCCACGTTCATCACCTCCCCGCCGTGTCTGTTTCCCGGGATCCGACCGCCAGGGAAGTCCTCAATATCTGCGCAAAATTCTCCTACTACTGTATGTATTCCCCTCTCTCCATCACAGCCTTCCCTCCCCAACGTATCTGTCGTATTTCGGTCATCCGCGGACAGAGAGACTCACGATGAGCTCCTGTCTTTGTCAAACAGGAGCCGCCCCAAGAGAGCGTCTGATCGCAGAACAGGCAGGAAAAGGGGGAAGGAGTCACGGTCAGAGAATCCCCAGGTCTCAGGTCAGCAGCTACTTTTTCCTCACTGGTCTCGGCACGAGTACAAGGACAGACGCTCGGCCCGCAAAGTTATTACCCTACGTGCACTCTAACGATCCTTCAGTCAAAAGCAGCTTATTCTGCCTGCGAGCTGGAGAAGGAACGTGGGAAGTCCTTCCCCCCAGTGGATCTGTGCCATGTCTGATTTCTTTCCCTCTCTTTTGTGATTTTCTCAATCTCTCGGCGAGCTTAATTGGGTCACTTGCGTGTGTTTTCGTAGACACTGGGGCATCGGCACGAGGAGGAGGCGGAGCTATGGCAGGCAGCGCTTGGTAAGCTGACAGATGTGACATCCTCTTTGTCTCCATCACGTTCCTTCTCTCTTCCTCTCTCTCTCATTCTTGCTTTTTCTCTCACATTCTTTTCTCTCTTTCTGGCCTTAAACCTCTCACCTTGTTACTATTACCCACACACACCTTGGCCAATGTTTTGTTTCTCTCTATCTCTCTCTCTCTCACACACACACACACACACACACACACACACACACACACACACACACACACACACACCAGCCTCTGTTCGCTGGCACTGTCACAGAGGGAGTGAGTGGCATCACTGGAATGTGCCTGCGTGGGTTCCACATGGAGAACTAGGTACTAGTGTCAGACCTTCCTCAAAAAAACTTAAATCCAAGCAGGTGTCAATGTGGCAGAGGTGGGGACTCGAGTCACATGACTTGGACTCGAGTCAGACTCGAGTCATTAATATTAAGACTTTTGACTTGACTTGAAAAAATATTCAGAGACTTAGACTTGACTTGGACTTTGATACCAATAACTTGGGACTTGAATTGGACTTGAACCTGTTTACTTGCAAAGACTTGATTTTTTTTACCCCAAATCTAAATTTTAAAACGCATATTAATATTTATAAAGTGCGTCCCATTAATTTCATTTCCGTCCTTCTGACGCAGACCGGCGTTACACCAGATTCTGTGACCGTCGAGTTTTGTGACCACAGGGGGCGCTATTGCACAGTTTCTGTTCAGAGGCACAAACGCTTTACGAATGCTACGTAAACTACGCTGATGCACTTTCTTTACTCGTTTGTTGGTGTCCACGAGCCAAAATATGACAGATGTTTATATTTACATTTATCGTCTCTTAATTACATAAATGTACTTAAACAAGATTTACCATCCCCTCACTATTGCAGCCAACAAAGAAATCATGAATGGGATGTACAGGTGAGCCTTTTTAACTGGGGTCACCAATTCTGACGGCAGCCATCAGAATATGTGACCCCACTGAATCTCCAGGTAACAATAGTACACCGTGACCCCACAATAACAGAAAACAATGAAAAAATAACCCTAACCTTTTATTAGTCTATATTTAAACATTTTATCCAAATGTTTAGAATAACCATTCGTAATGACAGCATCTTGCTTACGATGAAGCTTGCTATTTTCGTGTAAAATGATGTAACGAAACATTCTTGTTTAAGTACATTTATGTAATTAAGAGAAGATAAAATGTAAATGATCTGTCATCTTTTGGCTGGCGGACACCAACAAAACGAGTAAAGAAACGCATCAGCGTAGCATTCGTAAAGCGCTGGTGCCTGTAAAAAAAAAAAAGACTCGAAAGGACTTGAAATTCCAAGTTTCAGACTTGGGACTTGACTTGACTGTTGCCTGTCTTGACTCGAGACTTGACTTGAGTTGACTGTCCTTGCTTGAGACTTGACTCGGGACTTGAGGATAAAGACTTGGACTTACTTGCTACTTGCAAAACACTGACTTGGTCCCACCTCTGCAATGTGGACTGCAACTCAAAACTGCCCCAAATCTACAGGTATACACTCACTGTTCTCCCAACACCACGATCTTCAACTTATATGGTCAGGTGAATATTATGGCCCAAAGAGACAATTCAGCAAGTAGGATGTCAGATTAAAGACTCAGGCTGTCTCCCATCATGCAACAGGTTTGCTCTTTACTGAAACTTAATATGCAAGGGCACAACAGCAGAACTTGACATTACAGACATAAGACTCCTGCTTAACGACTGAATGCTTGAAATTTGTTAGAAGTGCCAACATCAACTGTGCCCGGTGCAGTCTCCATGCAGCCAGGCTGAAACTTGTCGGGAGCTTGTGTTTAATTGCTTAGAGCGTTTAATGAAAGCAGAGAACGGCCATCAAAGACGAGGTGGCAAATCTTTTCATTTTTAGTCTTATTAAACACAAAGTACATACCCCCTCCCCTCCCCCCAAGTTAACTAGGACGATCTTGTGCCAAGTTCTCACCTGAGGCTGCCCGTACTCTGCAACGAGGACACCTGCGGTGGCCAGTCGCCTGCACACCTCACAGATCTCGTCTGGCTAAATTTACGCCCCGGTGCTCCAGCCGAGTGAGCTCCGGCTGGGAGGCTGTCTCTGCCTTGCCGTTCCTCATATCATCCAGAACAGGAGCGACAAAATTAGCCCTCCTGATCATCAGTAAACGCACTTTGGAGAACTTTCCGGAACAGGGCCCTCCCTCGCCAGCTCTCCAGGTATCAAACTGTGCTTACTTCCAGTTCTGGGGACTGGTACGTAGCCTGAACATTTTTTGGGTTGTAATTATTATAATTATTTTATTGATGTGATGGTAATGATCAGATGATAGTTATGCCTATCATTCCTCTAAGAATAAGCTGAGACCGAGTTGGGCTACGAAGGTGCAACGCTGCGCGTGTGTGTGTGTGTGTGTGTGTGTGTGTGTGTGTGTGTGTGTGTGTGTGAAGTGAGTATGGGATGTGCTGTGCACGCGTACGTCTAAGGTTAATTAGTAAGGCGCTCGGGATGAGTTATTCCTTCGCCTTGGGACTGAGAAATAACCATTTAACGGTTGCCAAATTTAGTCTTCTACCTGTGCAATTATCACTCTCCAACTTGATTAAAATGACTGGAGTAGAAGAGAAGAACGGCAGGCTAACGAATGGATCCCATAAACCCAAATCTGGGGAACATGATTCCAATTAGTGCCACTGAGGGTTCGGTGGGACGGGGCTCATTTCCATAGATCATTATCTCATGGCGTATCTTTCATATTCCGCATGGTTCTGGGGCTCGGGGTGACTCTGGAGCCGAAACCGATCAATTACAACCACGCGTCCTTTTCCAGAATGAGCTACATACCGGACAGCAAAATTCATCATGCGCTCCTGTGTCCTTGTTAGGATTGTAATAAACCAAATGTTTTGGTAGGTCAAAACACATATTTTTTTCTGCATTGAGTGAACATGGACCACAGCAGAGCAATATATTTATCCACCATTGGGTGGCAGCGATACGATTAATACAAGAGTGTGGTAAAGTGACAGGAGGAGAGAGTAGTAACATCCACAGCGTATCTTGCACAAGTGGTGATCATGTGAGTGCCATAACACAGTTCATGAGTGGAACGTGGTGAATAACACTATTTTACCCACTATAACTTCAGTAAGGTTAAAAGCTTACCACTACAGAACCAGCAGGAAACACAACGGAGAGGGCGTGACTATACCCGTTTAATGAAACCCTTCACCTTTAACTCATGAGTTTGTAACTCATCTCTAATATTTTCTCTTCAGAGAGAATTGTTTTAATAATGTTGGACGGATGATGTCCAGATTTTTTCAATCTTTATGCTCTCGACTTCTTGAGGCCTGTTGTTTTCTGATTTAGCTCCAGGGTCACCTGTTGCTCGCCTTCTGACTTCTGAAGTCAAGCTCTCAAATGTGCCAGCAGGGGGCGCTAAAAATCCATAAATCCATACAAGACCCTTTCTGCTGTTTCCATTTTTCAAACTAAAGCGTAAACAACGACACACAAAATCCATCCACAAAAACACAAACAGATGAACAAAAACATGAAAAAACCCAAAAGTGCCATTTTGGTCCCCTGAATCTCATAACTGTCCTACATTTATATGACAGACAACAATGAACCAATGCCAAAATGTCACAAATGCAATTAACACACCTTTCATTATCCTCTATGTGATATTATACTGAAAGTGACTGAGGTAACTTCATTATTTTATTCTTCACCTTATGACATGAAGCATTATGGGGCGTCTTTTGACTGCTGCTCTCTGCTCACCTGCTGCATTATGGGGGTATAGCCTATCATTTTCTATTCTGGGCCTAAAAATCTCGTTGTAATGGCGGAGCTGGAAAGACACCTCATGTTCTATCGATCTCCTCTTTTCACACCTGCTTCCCTGGGCTAGGCCGGTGGATCACTACTGGAGCAGGGAACCACAGTTCGGGACGTTCAGCGACAGCACAGTGGCCTGTTCTGTGTTGTAGTGTCCGTCTGTAAGCAGCAACGGGGAGCATAAATAACAGGCCTCAGAACAATCCACATAATTCTCTTTCCTAATGCATGTGTTGTAGGCACTGTGCACAAAACTGACCTCAGACCTGATCTTACATGAACTCAGCCCTTTAGTCTCCCATCTATCTGGAGAGTTACCAGATGCCAGATTAAAGCATTATAATTCTCCTTTGGAAGAAAATTTGGTGGTTATAAATAAATGGTAGAGTCCTCCAAAGCTTCCTTGACCACCTGTGAAATGAGCCATGTTTTAATTAGTCTGACCTCATATCCGGAACTTCAGTTAGTAATAGGCGTGCGTGAATATATCGCCCATGTATAAATTATTAATCCCAATCTGGCTCTCTGTGTGAACCAGCAGTTGGGGCTGAGACTCGAAATGTGATCTCATTCACCTGAAGATGGAATGGGTTTGATGATTAAATTGATGATTGGTTTAAATGGAATTTTAAATGAAGCTTTGAGACAGATCTTCAATAAAACTGCTACTAATACGGGTGCTTAATTGAACAGACTCAACATCTTTGTCCCAAATCATAAAACCGTTTTGTGGAATACTTATTTGTTAACTTTGCATATGGTATGTCCTTGGTATACTCTGCACTCCCCCATGCCTTGACATGGTACAGTCCACTTTTGAACTCAGCCCAGTCTCAAGCCCTGCAGTGTTTGTGTTCATGTGCATTACTAAATGACAGTCGGAGTATATTATTTAGAAATCTCTATTTCCATTTCTTTCATCATAAAAAGGAAAAGGGAAACACTGAGAATCATGAAAATCCAATTTTGGCTTCATGTAACTCTCAACTCCAGACCTTAATGGCTACACCTAGGAAATTCAAACAGAGCCTTGACCCGCTGAACTCCACTCCACAGTGCTGGCTGGTCTCTCTCGGGCCCAGTCAACAGAAGACAGGCGGATCCACATTGACTCTCTGCCTTCCATGCTGTCTGATAAACCAGATCTTCAGCCGCTGGATCAATATCTCTGTTACATAAAGGGGTGAAGAAACCTTGCACTGAAGAGGCTTTTTTTGAAGAGTTGCTTTTTGTTTTGTTTAGCCTTCAAGCTGACGTTCTTAATTAGATCATCACTGACACAGATGGTATGGAGGTCTACACTGACAATACATACTGTTTACGCACATGGCACATGGCAGTTTGAATGGCAGTTTCTGAATCTTGAATGGCAGAGAGTGAATTCTGCAGTCAGCAGCAACCTGTATCAGAGCTGGCTTTGAGTCCATAACGCATCACTTTTGGTCTTCTCACCAGATCCAATTAGCTTTGAGGCCGGGGAAGACAGACATGAAAAAGAATTTTGTACCACCTAATCCTATAATCCTAACCTGTACTTCATAGTCTCTGAGCAGACATCAAAACACATCTTGGCATCATCTGTAAAAATCAGGCCATATTTGGTCGTTAACTTCCCATGTGACAGAGCAACCGTGCAGGGCAGACCTGCGTGTTGCCACCTCTGTGCACTTGTCTTGGAGGTCTGATCAGCAGATGTTTATGTCACTGGTTTAGGTGAACGCAAGCTTTGTGAATGAAGAGAGGAACCGAGGGAACCGGAGCGATCTATCTGCGACGCACTGCTGGATAACGTGAGCGACATGAATGGGTAGGCAGCTGGTGCCACAAAGTGAGGTGAAGAATCCGGCGACCCCCATCAAGCAGACAAAATGGCAGGACAGTCACAGAGATTAGCATTTAAGCAGTTCTAAACACAGGGTGAAACAGGCATGTTAATTTCACGCAAGAATAGAAATTAATATAAATCATGTAAATATAATAACATTAATAATAAATGATACAAATATATTATTACTACAAATACATTTAAAATGCATTTAAAAATCCATCTGATCTAACTAAAACCTAGTGCAGTTACGTGGTGGTACATAGACAAGTTGCTCTTTTGTACCCCTTTGTAGGCAGATGAGGTTTTTTGTGTTCTGTTTCATCTCCTAAGAGACTTTAGCTTGGTAAGAGAGACCTCTGCAGGTTCCTGGTTTATGCGTAAGAGGGGCTGGGTAGAATAATGGTGGAGTGGGTTGTCCCGAAGGACTGGTCTGAAAATATCTGCTGTGCAAAACCTGCAACTGATATGTAATGTTAATTAGCATTTCAGCAAAAGTTTAAATGCCACATACTGTATATTCAAACTTATTTTTTTCTGTCCAAAAACATTCATGACCCATGCATATTTAGTATCAAAAACTATGATTGGTGGTTTCCACATGTTCACTCAGATATGAATATTTTATTAACTCATTAATGTAATACGCAGTAGGTTTAATGTATTGGAGTCGAAAGTCAAATAATTCTTGTTTAAATGTGGTGCAATAAAAGTTAAAAGGTTTTTTAAACTGTAAATAATGAAGCAATGTATGACTCAAAAATGGCATTGGATTGATGGATTTTCTAGCACTAAACCCCAAATGACATCAATGTCACAATATAGCCCCAGACCCCTCCCTTCGGGCATGTGATGTAGTCTGTGTCTATATTATGTACTTCCATGGCTGTGGTTGTCTGTGGATGTGTTCACCCATCTCGTTAGTATAATATGTAACACATGGTGCTTGTTATGTGTTAAGTGTATATTGTTAGTGTTAGTCTTGTCCCGTGCTCATCCTTGTGAGTGTTGTGAGTGTTCTATATTCTTCTACCGTGTGACTACGTGCAGCTAGCATTATTCGTTAAATAAATATTGTGTATGTTTATGCATTCTCGTCTGCGTCTTGCCTTCCTCACACGTGACAATCACAAAATTAGTACTTACCATAGTTCTACGTTGTTTAGAAGCATAAGGTGCAAAACAACCTCCCATAGACCTTCATAGATAATGATTTAAGATAACAAAACATATACTACTAACCAGGGCCGGAATGGGCCCCTTTTTCAGCCCGGGAGTTTCATGCCCAAATCCGGCCCAAAATTATTGTTCCCTCCCAATTGGCCCAAACTAGAGATTGACATGAGCCAACACATCGGGAATCCTCCCGAATCTCCAGATTAGCCACTCCGGCTCTGCTACTAACTAAATTACAGCTGGGCTCTTTCATTTTATCTTCAGGCCTGAGAAGGAACAGACAGCGCTACTGAGGTATATTTCCTGGCGTTATGGTGATGCAGAACCTCAGAGGTAGCCCCCATCACTCCGATGCCCCCCCTGCTGTGGCCCATGCCCCTCCCAGTGACCCTAGCCGCCCACATCTCCATCACCCTGGGCCAGGGGCGGACTGGGGAGAAAAAGTGGCCCGGGAGTTCCTGACAGACTGGCCCACTATATATATATATATATATATATATATATATATATATATATATATATATATATATATATATATATATATGTGTGTGTGTGTGTGTGTGTGTGTGTATACTGTATGTGAATCTATACATGGCACGTAGTGTATATGACGGCGTTTATTGTCATATGGACAATATTAATTCCAGCAATAATATGATTACAAAGCCACATGGTGGCTTTTAAATAGTCCATCATAAGACCACCAAACAAGTTGTTTTACGCAAAGTGCATCCTAAAGAACAACCTACAACTCTAACGTGGGTATTTCTTCCTCGTACCTATTTGTGGTGGTTAGTTTTAATCTAAGAATTTCAATAGCTTTAAAAAAAACACTGCTTTGGAACCTTTAAGACCGCCACTTGCGTCCGTGTTAACCATGTTAAGGTAATTTGTACATGGTACGTTGCAGAGGCTACAGCAGTACATTTAAAATAACATGTTATCTACAATTTAAACTGCTGTATGTTTTCGTAGTCCGGCCCGGAGTTTCTGGGACAAGTTGGTTTTTTTTCTGATCTCCGCTGCATACCGTCAGCCCGCATCAACTGGCCCAGTCCGCGACCCGGTCCAACTCGTTCATGTGTTTACAGGCCCAGTCCGCGACCCGGTCCAACTCGTTCATGTGTTTACAGGCCCAGTCCGCGGCCGCGCAGGTTAGTCTGACTGGAGCGGGGGAGGTAATAACACCGTTAAACAGCAGCGTGACTACGGGCCGGGGCTGCAGTGCGCGGCAGTGGCTCCTCCACGGGCTGAGTTAGACCACCGGCGGCCCACTAACCCATCGGCCCACCGGGGAAATCCCCGGTAGCAATGTATGCCAGTCCGCCCCTGCCCTGGGCAGATGTTCTTGTGCAGGATTGGTTTTGAACACACCTACACTCATTGAGCCCAGACTCCATCTTTTAGGAACCTAAAGAAGACTTCCATTGCTTATTTGTTCTGATTACTTATGTTGGTCTTTGTATTGTTTATAAATAATGTATTTTGGGTTTGACATTGTTTTTGCTGATGATGTTTCAGAGTCCTGTATTGACCTGAGGTGTCTTCCTCATGGTCTTAGAGAGTTTTGTTCCTGTATTGACCTGAGGTGTCTTCCTCATGGTCTTAGAGAGTTTTGCTTTGCCAATGTTGCCTTTGGCTTACTCACTGTGGGCTTGAACTCAGATCTGTAAAGCTGCTTTATGACAACGGCTGTTGTAAAGAGAACCACTTAAATAAATCATTTACTTATTTAATTGAACCACTTAAATAAATCTTTGACTTAATTTCTTAATTATTTATTATTTATAATTGAGCATTGTGGGTAATGATGAATGGCTGCACGTCCTCAGGATTAAAAAATAATAATAAAAAAAGAATTTTGTTTCACTGTAAAACATGTTTATGTCAGGGTCCAAGCTTGTAAAAGTTGATTCTGTAACTAAGGGAACTGCTGCAGTAGCAAAGACGGTCAAATAACCCCATTTAATTGGAAATAACCTGCTAGCCACCAATTTAACAATTTAAAGGTACATTTAGTCACATACATTAAAATACATATTATGTCATGATATTACTAAATGGTTGGTATAAGTAGCTAATTAGTTATAAAGGGCCTGTCACGGTAGGTCAGCCCCAAGCCATGAGGGAGACGCCCACACACATCACAAACCACTCCCTCCGTGCCAATCGCCTGTCTATTAACCATCAGTTCCCTCTGTTCCCTATTTAAACCCTACTGGTCCGCCCTTCAGTGTTGTGCATCGGGCTCACACTGAGACTGTCTGAGACACTGCACTGTAAGAGCATCCACTACACGCCAAAGTGCTTTAGAGACTTAAGGCACTTTCCTCTTCACTTTTGACATTGTTGTTAGCATTATGGAAAGTAAAGATGTGCCTCTACCCACCTCACCTCCTGCTCCCTCATTACCTCCGCAACAGGACCATATCTTAAATTTAAAAAAACATAGTCACTTGTAAAAATGAAGCTGAATGTCTTTTGAGATTTAGTGCTGAAATATTCATTTTAGTAAAATAGTAAACTATTCATTCTCTCTGTATTCAGCAGTAATTGTTTTCCTCCTTGTCCTAAAGCACAAACGTGTGAATTTCGAACAAAGACGGAGTTCTCAACTGGATGCCTGAAAGAGTCAACCAAGCTCTACAAAATAAGAGCCCTGAGGGCATTCCATTATGCCAAAAATGGCTGCACCCATGCCAAGTGTAATCACATCCCACAAAGGCCACGCTTTTCTGTCACACTCATAAATGTGAAGGCTTAAAAGACTAATAGCTCCTGTCGAACTCTAGCATTAAAGTTTTATTCGAATATTTTGTAATGAAAGGCCACTGTTATATCTCCACGTATGCATTTTTAATGACCTGTCAGGCATGGAGCAAAACAATATTTAATGGCAGCGCCAATCTTGATATCTGACCACATTACAGAGTAATTTAATATTTATAATACAGCGCAACAAAACACACTTTTTCTCCACTATTATTCATACAATGTAGAATGTAAATACATGGAATTTGTACCCGCCGACAACTGAACACAGACAATAACCGCAATCGACGGCCTGGCTGTGGTCTTCTGCTTAGGGAGGACACAAGGAGTTCATGCTGCTCACCTTTAGCTGAGGTCTTGAGTGGAAGCAATTAAGACCATGCTGAAATAACCAGGCCCAGCTCTCACACACAGGGCACCAGGGTAATGGGGCATTTCTGCCAAATGCTGCATTTTGTTTCTATATGAATTTGTTTCATTTTGTTTCTACTTAAATCTCAGCACCACCATCTCTGCTCATGAGTAGACCAGATACAGTCCCAATAATGCTGCGTTTGAGACGAGGAATGAGAAAGCATACTGATTTGCTGCACGTTTCCAATATCTGTACATGTGAAGTACATTTGATCACAGAAGCAGTTCGGCTGGTATAGTGGAGGTAGATGTGAAGCAAGTCTGTTTTCTGAGAAGCAGATTTGGAGGGAGACTGAATGTTGCCTGTGCTCAGTAACCAGCCAGATTCACATGAACAGCAAAAGTCAACTTAGGAAAGAAAGATGTGTGAGGGCAAATCTTGGGCATAGCAGCCTGTCTGAGCAGATCTCATATGCTAGTTCATATGGATCTTGTGGTTACACACACACACACACACACACACACACACACACACACACACACACACACACACACACACACACACACACACACACACACACACACACACACAATTCCATCTCATTCAATCGCTGAAGGAAATTCAAAATGTTTGGTTTAGTTTGACCAAGTGTCGTGAAGCTTTCAGCGAGCAAACGCAACAGGCTGTAAGCGTAGTGAGGGAGGGAGTGAGGGGGGGGGGGGGAGTGAGGATGGGAGAGAGTGAGGGAGTGAGGTGTAACGACACACATTCAGGGGGTGGACACACTCACTGAGAGGCAGCAGGTTTAATAGGAGAATTCGGGAAGGCACATTCAGGAGAGGGAGAAAAAGATATGCAACCGTCCAAAACACTCGACACGGATTTGCGGGAACAAGGAGGCATATTGTCTTAAAACAGGACACAATCGTCTCATATTCTAGAGCCACAACCTAAAGGCCAGTTTGGGCTACGCAAAGACAAACAGGCAAACGACTTTAAATAACTTAAATTAAAGATAATACATTTAACCAAAAGCAAAATGATTAGAAAATACTGAGAAGATCTGGTAGCATTTCAGGAGTAGTACATTCATCAACACTGTGAGGTTAAGCACAGGGTTAACAGAGACTAAAACAGGACTACACATATAGAATCTTCCTCTAGATAACTCATAAAACAGAAAATACAACAACCCACAGAACGACTAGAAGTACGATACAAAAATAAGTACACAAAGAATTGGGGGAATTGGGGAGTGAGGGAGGGAGTGAGGTTGGAAGTGAGGGGGAGTGAGGGAGGGAGGTAGGGAGTGAGGTTGGAAGTGAGGGGGAGTGAGGGAGGGAGGTAGGGAGTGAGGTTGGAGTGAGGGGGAGTGAGGGAGGGAGGTAGGGAGTGAGGTTGGAAGTGAGGGGGAGTGAGGGAGGGAGGTAGTGAGGGAGGTAGGGAGTGAGGTTGGAAGTGAGGGGGAGTGAGGGAGGGAGGTAGGGAGTGAGGTTGGAAGTGAGGGGGAGTGAGGGAGGGAGGTAGGGAGTGAGGTTGGAAGTGAGGGGGAGTGAGGGAGGGAGGTAGGGAGTGAGGTTGGAAGTGAGGGGGAGGGAAGCTGGGAGGGAGGGAGGTATGCCAAGAGAATGGGAGAGAAGAGTGAGAGGGGAAATAAGACAGAGATAGAGAGAGTGAGATAGATAGAGAGAGAGAGAGAGGGAGAGAGAGAGAGAGAGAGAGAGAGAGAGAGAGAGAGAGAGAGAGAGAGAGAGAGAGAGAGAGAGAGAGAGAGAGAGAGAGAGAGAGGGGAAGAGAAAGAGAGAGAGAGAATGCTGCCCAGTGCTGAAAAGAACATGTCTATGGCTTTGAAGGTCTGTCTTACTCTGGGTACATGTAAGTGCCCTAGACATGCTCTGAAAGGAAATGTTTTGTTCTGAAGAAAACAGGAACAGGTAGAGTTAGATGAGGACATGGGGCAGGAAACAGGATAAAGAACCTATAAGCTCAAGTTTTTTGTTACAGAGACAGATGCGGAGAACTCAGCTCTTGCTAGCTGAGCTTATGAAAGGGTCTGATTCTTAAATTTAGGATATTTAAATGACATTACACCAACTGGAGCCAGTTAAAAGGTTTGTTGTCAGAATTGTGTTGCTTTATGTGGAAAATTAAGTCTATACAAAACTCAGAGGCTGCTTTAACACGTCAGAGCAACCTGATCTTTGCATTTTTTTAAAGCACGCCCACGACTTTTCAGCTTCAGAAGGCCGATGGAGCGAGATGCGAACAGTACGGTTAACAAAAAGCCTTTGACTCACTGCTTAGGAACAAATAATCTATACTTACATTCAAAGAAGATAGAAAAAAGATACAAAATAAGGTGGCTAGAGACCTTGATTGATAGATAGTGAGAAAGAGAAAGACAAGTAGAGAAGAAAAAGAAAGACACAATCAAACAGATATATACAAAATGGCAGCTAATATAGTACTGAAAACAAAATAATACATTAAACATCGCCTCTCTCTCTGTCTCTCTCTCTATCTCTCTTTCTTTTCTGAGTGTGTACAAATGGGCTACTCATTCTCTCTGTGTAATCTGTGTAGTCTTCTCACTACCTCTCAGCTATTATCATTCCGGCACCATTACATCCTCCGTTTCATTCTTGCAAAGATCGCTTCCAGTGCGATTCCAGACCATAAAGGTGAACATAAGCCTGGTGTTTCACCACATCAGATTTCTGACAATATATGAATTTGTGCAGTTATAGTCTTCATAGTTAGGGGCTCTGGAAAAGTTTCCCAAACTTAGAATTTTAAGCTTACTGAGACATTCTCATGGCTGAAAGAGAAGCTGTTCACCACAGCACCACATCCATATACCACTGAAAGACCCCGTGATTAATTACACATGTATTGGTTTTCTATTTGAATAATTCCTCACAGCCAACAGTATGCGACACCCTTCACCGATCAGTTTACCACAGATCTCACCACAGACCATTCTGTATAAAATGGAGCCCAGAGCAAACCTCCATCTTTGCTCTTGGGGGTTGGAGGGGGCACAACTATAAAAAGCTTTTCAAAAGGTTCACAACAACAGAAGACACAATGTCATGTCTATGAGACAGAAGAAGTGATTATATGTCTGAAGGCCTTTGCATGTTTGCTTGAAGTTGCATGTGTGCATTTTAAAATCCCTGAAATTAGGTTTAATTGGATAGCTAATCATTGACAAATGGACCAACTGTTCAAGGAAGAATGTACATGCTATTAAACCAACATGTGATTAGAAACAGCAGAAACATTTTTCGAGGCTCTATCCAGGGCAAAAACCACGGAGCAATGATGCTATTCTGTTACGAACTGTGACACACAGTCTGTCCGAGGACTTCAGGACCTTGCAGTTCGGGGCACCTTTATGGATGTCCACATAAAAGTCAGCCTAGACAAAGTCAGCCTATGCAAACACTGAACCAGTGACTTCAGGCTGCTGATTCATCCTGCAATCTCGGCTGGGGCATTTCTCGCCTCATAAACTCCCATCGTTACACTGGTCATTTGAGCAAAGCAAAGTCCTCCTCAGACGGTGCTTTTTCCAGTCCCTTTTACTACTTCACTCCTTTGGACCTTGGACATGTCGTGGAACTTTTACCTCTAGGGCCCTGAGTGAAAAATAACGTGCCTTCCTCTGCCGGTTAGACAGCCGGGTGCTGGCAGGAGCAGCCTTGCGGCGTTTTGTCATTGAGGTGGGTTCTTAAATCCTCTTGGACCCTCCTAGACCCTCCTGGAACCTCACGTCCAGGCTGAGCTTTGCTAGTAGGGCATTAAAATCACGACGATTCATCACGGAGCATGAGCGGTCCACTCATTAGGAATCAATTTGAATTTCCCAAGACTGTCTGGCTACATCTATCCTCTAATGGCTATGAATACCATGTTGAAGAAGTGCAGGGAGGATGAGAGAGAGAGGGAAAGAGAGAGAGAGAGTGAGGGAGAGAGAGAGACAGAGAGAGGAGAGCGAGTGCAAAAGAGAGTGCGTAAGGAATGCCAACTCTCACGGAGATGTGAAGGTCAACGTGCTGATGAGCAGCTGCTACCTCCAGTCTCGGCGTGTTAGGGAAATACACTAGACCTTTTTACTAAGCAGGAATGAAAAGGTGAGATATGTGTCTAAGCTTTCTGCCTGGGTGATATGGGGCATTCTTTGGGTTTGTCACTTTTGTCAGGTTTGTCTTCAGCTATGCACCTTCTCAGTCAATGCAGGGTGCATTGACAAGCCAATAGCTGGGCAATATCTGGTTCCTAAATAAGATGGAGTATCTTCTCTAGTTTAGTTCAGAAAGGGTATGGTTACTAGGTTTAACGTGCTTAGAATATGAATACATAAATCATTGTTTCAAACAAAAAAGAAAGATGAGAAACTATGCAGAGAAGGATAAAAACATGACAGATCTTTGAGAAAACCCTCCAAACTTTCTTTGCCAATGTTCAGTAAAAGCATTTTACCATAGTCAAGGCTCCTCACCAATACTTTTCAAAAACGATGCACTAGCAGGGGATACTTACTTCCTAGAATTCTGAATCATAGTTTTGAGTCATAGAGCCAAAATGCAATATTGGCAATATAATTAGCATTGAACCGGCAAAGGTATATAAAGCTGAAAAATTCTGCTTTAAATGAAGGAAAGTGAACTATGTAACATGGTCATACTTGATAACATGGTACCATCTGATTTGGAAGACCTCAGTAACCAGTCAGAGAGGTCTCTGCAAGCGTATTCTGGAGCATTTGAACACTCAGACAGAGAACTACAAAACCACCAGCATCTTCAGCCACATTACATGCCAACCTTCCATAGAATATATAAATAAATAATGGCTTCTAATAAAGTCTAGATTATTAGGGAAATAAAATAGAGAAACTGTTCTCTTGGCTTTCTGCAAGATAACAGTGAAGAAGACAAAATATCAGTTCAGCACGTGCTTCACAGCAAAAATGGCATCTCTGGAGCAATCACGCTCAGAGATTCTCCTTTTGTGACCTCAGCAGACATGACACTCCACCCAGGCCCACCAGCCAGACGCCCCGGAGACAAGCACGTTCGCTCCCAGTGCGGAAAGCCCCTGCACGCTCCTCACACCCTTACTGCACGACACAGCCTCCACACTTACTCGTCTTCATCGGCAGAGGGCCGCGTCAGGCACTCCGAGATGATCAGAGCCGTTGAGGGCCCAAGTGCTTGTCGCTATTAATAATTAACAGCTCCAGTGCCAAATCAGAGGGGGTGACCTCTGCTAGAGTCAAAATACAGAGGACTGGAGCTCTTTGTACAGACGGAAGAAGAAGCAAAGCCCACCAGTTATTTCAATCTTTGACACACCTTTATTATGAAATTAATGCAGCTGAGCGTTTTTTTCTTTTTTTTCAGCACATCACTTCATATTATTCGTCCAGGCTCTTTGTGTGCTATTGTCCTCTGTGTCCTTTCTGTTCTTTTACTCTGCCCCTGAAGACAGACGGACACTTCTGAAATGTGGATTGGGCCAAGGTCTGGCACGAGCCCCCGGGGAGGAGTAAAGAGAACTTTGCTTTTTAATCCTGAGATGAGCCACTAGAGTTGGCACCCCCCCCCCCCCCCCCCCTTGCCTGCAAACTGGCCGCATGCCAAGAGACACATCAGTAGTGAGGGCTGCGCTGGGCTGCAGGTGGGGCGGGGCGGGATTGGGTGGGAAAAGGGTGGGGTTGGTGGGAAAGGGCCGGGGTTGGTGGGAATGGTGCAGAATTAATTCCACTGTGCCAGCTCATCCCTCTCTGCACCCAACCACCAAAAAATGGGTGGAGTCCCCTGCTGCTGCCTTCTTTACCCACCACCAACACCCAGGTAACCAGGGCATTCCCGACGGTTACCAGGGCATTCCCGACGGTAACCAGGGCATTCCCGACGGTTACCAGGGCATTCCCGATGCCTAAAAGCGAGCTGATTTCACAGACTTTTGGAGCATTGGGGAAACGGCGACGCCCATGCTAGGTTTGACGTCCAAACCCTCATCTGTTTGCTTGATGAATGACCACACGTCATATCTCTCAGACAGCCAGCTATGCATGCCACTAATGAGGACAAAACATCACCCCTGAAGTGTCCAGTGTTGTGGGAGCAGATAACAGCAGACATGCTCAAGGTTCTGCAAAAATCAGGAAAAGGCATCTGAACATTGAAAGATGTTCAGACAAGCGTGAAAGGGAAAGTATCCTCAAACTTGACTGTGATGTGTTAAAGGGCAGGAGAGGATATTGATTTTCAATAGTTGTGGACAACTTGTTTTAAGGACAAGTTGTTTTAAACTTTAAGAGATCACTGCCTGTTAGCTGAAGAACTCAAGGAGCTGCAGACAAGTTGTCTTGCTTATAATTCTTGTCTGGCAACATAACGTTTAATATTGGACAGGTAAATCAGTCAGACCTATAAAAGTGTCTGTGCCATGGACTAGAACAGCATAACACAAACTTCTGAGTCATTATCATTTCACCTCAGAGCGATGCCTTAGGCCACAGAAGCAGTGACACCAGCTAATGCATCACCAATCGCCTGATAATCACCTAATCACCAACTCCCAGACTGACCCGTAATATCTGGCAGCACAGAATGAAGCATTAAAAAAGCCGTTATGCAAACATACGCAACTCCAAAACATGGCACGCACTCCCCACGTCACCTCACCACATTCGCTGTGAAATAAATCCCTACGTTTTCCTCCAGTACAAATGGCAAAGTGGAGGGGTGGACTTCCTGGTACCACGAAGGGCAAGACTCAAAGTCTCTTTGTACGCTGATATTGATTCAACTGCAAATGCACCGAGCGGAGAGGCTAAGGGATGCGGGGGGAGCAGGGGAGGCAGAGTGGGGAGTAGAAAGATTCACAGGATAAAGTTACAGAGCCAACAGTTGCAGGCAGTAACCCAACTCTTCTCGTTGGTCCAAGACGGGACAGCCAGGACGTATCGCACTGCGTACCGGGGTGGGTACTCTGGCTATCGAGCCTTGAGCCTCTGCACGGGCTGAGTGACTCACCCCCCCCCCCCCCCCCCCACACGCCACCACCCCCCCCCCCCCCATCCGCTCCCCCACCCTCCTCCCTTCCCCAACCACAGCTATGAAGCAACTCGCATCTGGCTCCTCTAGCTGTTTTCGGGGCACACATCACATTACCTTCTCCTCCGACAGGTTCAAACAGCCCGAACTGCTCTAGGACCTTGATGAAGAGTCCCATGACCACCAGGACGGCGATCATCTCAAGGCCATCCAGGTTCATCATAATGAAGCGCTCTCATCGCAATGTGCTCCACGAACCCGAAGCTATCCCAGCACTTGAGCCAAAAAAACAACTACAAAAAAGAAAGAAAAAAAGAACTACAGGTCCCAGAGTCCTCTTGCTTAACCCCGCCCCCCCCGCCTGAGGGTGGTCAGGCAAGTCCCACACGTTGGAGCATGAGAAAGGGGGTGGCTGAGGAAGTGAGATAAGGTCCCCTTCACGTTCTCACAGGCTTCCCTCAGGGATCCAAGAGGCGCAAGTCACTTTCTTCCAGAAAACTGTTAGGGGGCCCCGTGGGTTCAGTGGCGAGTTGAAGAGGCAAACTGCTGGGGCCGTGTTTGTGGAGGACTGAGGAAGAGGGAGGGAGTGAAAGTGAGAAGGAGAGAGTGGGAGAGAGAGAGAGAGAGCTGGGGGAGAGTGTGGGGGGCAGAGAAGAGGGAGAGGGGAGAGAGAAGCATGCCCTCCCTATCCAGTGACAATGCTTTCATTGATTTGCTTAATGCGGTTTCCAAGGTAACTGGTGGTGGATATTTTGAGGCACCTTGGTAAACAAGGATGCTGGCAGTTAAGAAAGTATGTCTTTTTACCCCTTGAAAACACGTAACTGAACAAATAAGCTGCTTCAAGCTTTCAGTAAGGACGATCCTTGTTGTACAAGGCACGGTACTAAAATACAGGCATTGCTGGATACCACAACTGAAAACAAGTGATTGTCCCTGAATGATCTCAACTTGCAAATCTGTTGAAATTAAATACTGAAATTCTGATTGGCTGATGAGATCTTGATGATGAGTAGTGTTAATGTTTGTAGCCTTTTCGTTTTTTTTTCTTATTTATTAAGTAATTTATTATTTATTAATTATTAAGTTGATTAATTGTTTCACACATTTTCATAGTAAGAGTTCCTATGGTGTAATGCCACAGCATTCTGCTGTGACCCAATCAAAGCCAGCGAGGACAGTGAGAGCAACACAGGGATAGAGTGGTGACAGAGATGCACTGCCTGAGCCACCACGGAGAACAAGAGGTGGGTAGGTGTTGAAATAGCGGTGGCATGGCTACACTGCGTAACTGCCTCCGTCCTGAGGAGTGAGTCCTACTGCCAGTAAAGAGACTTGGTGCTGCAACCTCAACATGTTCATCTTAAAAGCAGTTGGGTTTATTCTGAGGATACTCTCAGAAATCTCTCACTGTCTCTCTCTCTCACTCCATTGCTCTCTCTCTCTCTCTCTCTCTCTCTCTCTCTCTCTCTCTCTCTCTCTCTCTCTCTCTCTCTCTATCTCTGCCTGCGAGGGCGTTATGCAGCACCCATAGCCGGACAGTCTGCAAATCTGTTTCTGAATGCCACAGGGTCACCGTCTCCTTATTCAACGCAGACTAAAGAACAATTTCACACACTTGAAGTAGACGTGGGGGCAAACTTCCTCTCTCTCTCCCTGACTCCCATGTGCCAGGGGCAGACACCAGTACCCCCCCCCCCCCCCCACCCCATTCTTCTTGAACTGTCCCCTCCCCACAGCTAAACTGATTTCCATATTCACCATACATTAGGATGTGCCATTTAAATGATTAGGAGTCTTAATAACAACAGCAGTCTCTGTTCTGTCATATTTTGTGTTTGTTTGCAGACTAACTTTAGCATGAAGAAAATAGAACCAAAAAGAAATCCAATGGAAACTGTTTTATTTCCGTTTTGTATTTCAAAGAGGAAGTTGAATATCTATTTTACAATATTACACACATAGCTCTACAATATTACCTTTGACAGCTGTAACCACACAATGTGGGTCACATTCTCCATTTTGGCTCAAATTGTACATAGTATTTCCTGCACATGTGGGCATGTTCGGAAGCATTACAAACATGCCTTCTGTACTAGTACAGTGTAGGGTTGCCATATTTTTATTTGGGTAAGCCAGTAGTAGAGCGGGGGGGTGGCGACACATATACTGTGGCATGCACTTACTTAACATAGGCCTGCATAATCCTACAATAACATGATATTTACAGTTGGTTTATTAAAAATGCTTTTCAGTAAAAGTCAACAACAAAATTTTAAAACCAGGACATTTCCTCACTTATAAAAAAAAAACCCGGGACGCCCGGGACAGGACGTGAAATATGGACATGTCCCGGGAAAAACGGACATTTTGTCACCCTAGTACAGCGGGTCTGTGCCTGTGTACTGTGATGTAATGTGAGATATAAGGAGCAGGAGAGATAGAGGAGTGGAGGTGGAGGGGAGGTGCGCTAAGCGGTTTGGCACTACTTTACTACATTACTACATTATATCCCCTTCCTACACACTCACACACACATATACATACATGTACATTTAGGTCTGCCGAATCAGAAATGACAGAACTTTAAAGAGTAAAGGTAAACTTCCTCATCACCTGACAGTAATTGAAGGCTAAGAGGAATTGCGTGCTGCTAATGGTTATTTAGTGCACTTTTCCCTACCTTTTAAAAAGAGCAATCAATATGTATGCAATTTCCTCAGCTTATGGATATTTCCGTGAAGGGAACAGGCACGTAAACACTGAAAGTTGGAAAAAGCATCTCACGCCTACTCTGTTAGCTTTAAGGCCAAAGCATTCAGCTGGAGCATCAATGTGGTGAGCACACATCTGGCAAGGGGTTTGCAAAGGACTTGGCTAACATGTGACTTTTAAAAGTACTAGGAGGCTTTCTATAAATGTCCTTGTTCTCTGCTTCAGACCGAACTTTCTTAAAGGAAAGTGGTGGCAGCTACTTTTTTCATGGCACTCTGCTATGGTACTATGACTCTTTTGCATACTTTGTTACGGCACTGTGACTCTGTAACTCTGTTGCCCACTCTGTTAAGGTACTGTGACTCTGTAACTTTGTTACCCACTCTGTTACTGTCCTGTGACTCTGTAACTTTGTTACCCACTCCATTACTGTACTGTGACTCTATAACTCTTTTAACCACTCTGTTATGGTATTGTGACTCTGTTACCCACACCGTTACTGGGTTTGATGCCTTGTACTGTTCTCCAAGGTGCATACGTGAGTAGTTCCATCCTCGCTGTGGCCAAATGGAAGGTGCTTTGGATGAAACAATGTGCCATGTTACAATGAATGGAAAAGCACTTCGCATAGAGCATGACAGGAACTGACAGGAAGCTGGAGGTCTTATGGATGCTTTAAACAGAGAAAGCAAACTTTTTTTTCTTATAGGGACAAGAGAAATATTTGTATAATGTGTCATCCCAGACCTAAAGCTCACTGCATTGCATCTTCAATAATAGATCAAGCTGGTTTGACCTACACAACACAGCTAGCTCAACCCCGTGGTGTAGTTATTGGTGACAGATCCTGTGGATCAGATCTGGCATGGCTGATGTGAATGAAGACTAATCAGAACAATATTCTTACCTAACCAAACACACAGCAATGCTGCACTTGTCAAATAACAATATTTATCCGACAACTTCAAAAGCACAGCGCATAGCACACAATCCCAAACAGTTAACAGTTATTCTCCGGCATGTCCTCAAAGTTCACAGCCCATTTGTTGCACTTAGTGATGAATGCAATATATCTAATGATGCCAAGATACACTAAGGTATTCTCTAGGCTTACAGTTAACAATATAAACAGAAGCAAACTTAATTTAGTCTTTATTCTAGACAGGAATAGAGAACGTTTGAGGATGTACAACTGAATTTGCTTACTAGACAAATTTGTTTAAGAGGATAGTGGACTTTCCGAATGATCTGTTATCCAGGTTTGCTGATTATTTTATATGTTAAATGGTGAATGGGGGCTATTTCAGTTGATATAACCTCATGTGGTACAGCCCTGCCACGTGCTAGTGTTATTGTGTCTTGGCCTAATTTTCCCCATGGTCCCCTTGTTTGTGGCCACGCCCCCTTAATTAATCCTGTCTTGTATTGCACCTGCCTCTTGTTACTTGTCTCATTAGTGCAAGTATTTAAACCCCTGTATAGTCAACCCTGTTATTGTCTGTCTGTGAACTGTTGCTCATGGGTGTTGTGGTCACGGGACACGTTTGCATCTTGCTTGTTGTTTTATTTGTTAAATATCATTCTGTTCCAGGACTTGCACCAAAGGTCTTAACCTTTATTGTCTTAGATGTTTCATCATGTCACACTACTATTGCAGTACGTTACTTAATAAAGAGTTTAGTAGGAACTGGTACAACTTTGTTTGACTTCACATGACCAGAGCTGTTCCTGCAATTTGGTTGTGAAATTACAAGATGCTGATGGCTTCAGGAACCGACTCTGAAACGGTGAACACTGTCCATCAGTGTGCTCCATTTAATGAGTACAGTCAGTCTCTTAAGACGTGCATATGAGAAACATTCCCTTTAATACGCTCAGTAAAACGAACATGAGTAATGACTTTGTTCTGATGCTGGTCTCTCTGTTCCCTGCATATTGTTTTTGCTTCAGTTACTATTCCTGCATTTGGTCCTCATTAAATGCAGCATAATGCCATGCTTGTACGTATTGGTGTGTATGTTGCTTCACACGCCACGTCCTTGATGCAATGATTACCAAGTCCAGGCACGAATATAGCAAATCCTCTCCCAAATTGGGTTTTGCAGACGCAAGTCCACAATATTGCAGAACTTTGTTATCTCTACAAGAAGACGCCCCAGTCCAAAGTTGACAACCAATATGTTGGTGCAACCACTTCTGACAACCACTTCTATCATGACAACTGAAAACAAACAAGAGAGACGAGAACGAATCTGTCTGCCTGATGCTCCTCAGGACGTTGCGAGAGTGCATTTGTAATTCTGCAAGACGTTGCCTACAGCATAAAAATGACAGCACAGCCTCTTGTGCACAGCTGAATTAGTCTGTCTCTTGCAGTGACGTCCATACTGTTGCCCTTTACACATCTTCAGAAAATGAGATAGAAAACCCTGTGCCCTTGCATTGGTCTCTTCTTTGACACTAACCTGTCACAAAAGGCTAAGTGTATCTTACTATATCTGTAAAGCACAGGCTTATCAGGTACCAAACGAGTTGGCAATACATTGATCTTTAGACTTAGACACAAAGGAAGCAGCTACCAGCGCCCTTTCAGTTTGTTGACAGTAATGTACATGTCCGCTATTGATGGGGAGCTTTTTTTAGCTTCCCATTTCTCTCTCTCTCTCTCTCTCTCTCTCTCACACACACACACACACACACACACACACACACACTCAGAGCAAGTACTAATACCTAAGACAGAAAGACTGACACTGAAGCAGCTGATCTTTCTCTGGTTTGAAATGAATTCTTTTGAGTGGAGTTCTGGTCTTGTACAGAAAGACGCATACTATATTATACGCATACTGAGAGTTTTCCAAACTTTGGAGTAAGAACACACTAAAAGAATACCTCGATCAGACCAGCTTACCTGTCATGCACTGGCAAACAATCAAAGCACACAGAGAAACACAGGGACCAAAATCACCATACAACTTAATGGCTGGTAATTGTAAGGTGGGATCCTGGGTTTAATGACTCAGATTAATAACGTCTGGAGTGTAAATCCAAAGCTGTATCTTAGGGCCTTAACTTAAACACAGTAATCTCATTAATCAAGTTTTACATAGTGTATTAATCTGGCAGCACTGCCAGCCAAGTCCGTTCTGATTGGCTCCCCGCAAAGGGATGCCAGTGTCATAAAAATGGCTGACAATTGGTCGATGAAACACTAAAGCCTTATAAAGAGATTAATCTAAGAGATACATCTAACTCCCAGGTGGTTGTCACACCATGCATAATTTTGTGCTGGTCTGAAATTTAGTTTTCTGATCCATCTATTTTCAGCCTTAGTGAACAGCTGCACATAGTGAGGTAACATAAGCCATTCAGGGCTAGACATATCAGTGGGACAGAAAACGGTTTATGAAATCTATGAAATCTCATCATTAAAAGTAATTCAGGAGTTTTGCTTAAAGCAGTTACCAATAAAAGAGACTTCATTGCAAGTTTCTCTACTGTGGGAAAATGCCTTCTATTTCAGCTACCTGGGTTTCTCTGAGTCGTCCAATTTTCTTGGCTGTGTGTCCCTTCCTGTCAATTAGGAAAGATCGAGTGAATTGCCCCAGACAAAGGCATAGTTGTGGTGTACACAGGGAATAACAAAGAGGTCGATGCTGACATTGCATCTGGGTAATTTAACATCGGATTTGGAACTCCCATACTGCTCTTGGACACTAAAAGGCTGGAGAGAAGTGTTACAGACCAGCATTTACTGTGAGTGCCTTATTGGAGTGGCGACCTGTATTTCCCAAGGGATTGTTTGTCATGACACTGTTTTCAAGATTGCCTCTTTCTATACAACATACCCAAAAGATCAGTCTCATGATTGGCCGCTTTGCATGTCAATTAAATTTCCTTGTCCCGCAATAGTAGGTGATATTTGGCCACATTAAGAGGCTAAAGGTATCCAGCTCTCACTAGAGACATTCTCATCAGAGTCTGATTTTTCAAAAAAAATTCACATTCACTATTTCACATGACTCCTACAAAACAAGCAATGTACAAATCTATTGGATGTCTGCTGGGCACATGATGCACATATTTGCACTAGAAAGCCACACACATTCTGTAAAATGCTTCCTTCAACTAGTATGTGGACAAGCCAGACTTACAGTTTTTTCTCAGTGGATTTAGTTAATTTCTCAGATAAGACTTGAAATCCTTTAAACTGTTCATTAAATCTCCACATCTCCTTGTCACTTGTGCACATCAGAATATCATAGCTCATTGTGTTTCACAACTTTGCAAATGCCTTTGTACTTTCATGCTAATGGTCTTGTACAATCATCTGCTGTTTTCTGAATTACCAATTGCTTGTCATGTTTATTAAAATGTGTTCTACTAATTATCTGTTGAATTGTCTTACCTCTAGGTCATTATATGCAAACGTGCTGAACATGTTGTCAAAATAATTTATAATTTGTACATTTTTATGAAACTTTTTTGGTCAGTTTTGGTAATTTATGCTAAATTGTTCTCAGGTGAATCTTGGCTTTCAATTAAGAAGGGAAATTTGTGTGTCACGTATATATATATATATATATATATATATATATATATATATATATATATATATATATATATATCTGTTCATAGTCCTTCCTCATGTTTTGTAACCCGGCCCCCTTGTTATTGTATTCAGGTGTTTCATGTTTAGTCTGGTGTATTTAAACCATATGTTTTGTCTAGTCCAGGCTGATCGTTGTTTTATAATCACAGCTCTGTTTGCTATCTCCACCATTGACTCCTCCGGCATCTCCACCATTGACTGGTTTCTGAAATGACACCAGATGACCAGGTGAAAGAGCTATGGTACCAGTATGTACCGGTAAAACTCTTATGCATACTGACATTTAGCTATGGCTGTTTCTTGTTGAAAATGAACATCATATGTACTTCATTGTTCCTTTTGTGTTGTAGCATGTCAAGGAGAACCACTCAAGAGAACTACTCCACACTTTTATACACCTGGATGAGGCAGGCTTCAACCTTGCAAAATGCCACGGAAGATGTGGTCAAAAAACCATTGGCCAAAGGGCTATTGATGCGCCAGGCCAACAGGGAGGAAATATCACCATATGTGCTGCTATGTTCGAGGATGGTGTGCATACACCTATTTCCCGTTATAGGGAAACGTACAACATCTCACCTGCCTGCCAACTTTTCCAGGAAAGAAGATCCTTAAAACATATCCTGCTGTTCAAGGGCTTTGGGAGATGCCATCAACAGCAAGCAGCAACACCCCTCTAAGTGTACCATCACATTTGTTCCAGCAGGCAAGAAGACCCAGTGGGGCCCGCTCGCAGCAGCAGGGGACTGGCAACTATTGGTTGACATAGGGAAACAGATGAGATTCCTCGATATCGTTACAGCACTCCGGCAAGATATGGTCTTGATGTTTGGGGCAACCAAGCAGGTAGTGCTACTTGAGCTAATTGTTCCCTGGGAAGATCGGATGGAGGAAGCTCAAGAAAGGAAGAAGGCTAAGTATGTTGACCTGGTGGTTGGGGGAATGGGTGGAAGGCGTGTTGCGAGCCAATCGAATGGGCTGTAGGGGCTTTGCAGGCCTATCTTTACATTGGGCCCTGGGACTCCTAGGGATTTGCGGACTGTACATCATGGAAGCTGCTAAAAATGCTCAAGGTTGGCTCTGGCTGAGAAGGGGGAATGCGTGGCGGAGCGCGGTCCAAGGGCACAAGTCTGGGCCTGATCCCTCCCGGCTGGGTCACCTGGGTGAGGGTGTCTGATGTTAGAACCAAAACACCCCATGAACCCAGTTACATCACTGAAGGTATGTCCTGGTCGCACCGAAGGTGTACAGAAAAGAAACACTTATAATTCCTTAAGTGTTTGTCTCAGGTTTAGAGTAAGTTTCTAATTTAGTAGGCCTACTTTTTCCTTTTTGGTGTGTGCTGCCAAACAGCATTGTTGCACAGAACTTTGCTGTTTGCAGTAACTGTTTTGAGAAATGTACTTCTTGTGGTGCCAATGTAAATCGTGCTGTGAGAAATGCACCAAATCGACTGAGAAAAACTAATGTGAGGCATTCAAATGTCATACAGAGTGGTTCCTCCTGTATCCATCACCTTTCATCCTGCAATTCCACAGTTCCCCACCAACATATGGAAAGGAGAGGCAGCAGGCAGATCCATTGTCAACATAACAAGGCTCTTTTAATGAATATGGAGCCGTGATCACGTAAAACAGTCTCAAATGGTACACGAAACACGGGGAAATGTCAATAACATGACAACACTACACAAAGACGGCAGGGAATCATTCACACAGTACAACCACATAAACTGATAAAGGGAGACTTATACAAAATAATGCACATAATTACACACACACTCAACAAGACATGTCATATTGCCACACATAACATTAACCAATACTGGAGCCGCGGGGGCTCATGGGAGTTAGCGTCGTCCCCCATTGGACCAGCCCTACAATATAGTGGCAATGATCTGTGCTTCACCAAGAATGCTACAACAACCTGTCGAACATCAACACAAAATGATGCTATGTTCCAGAGCAAAGCTCACAGCCACAACTGCAAACAGTTTATCACCGTGAAGGAAAACTACCCCAACTACTCCCATATACTGGTAAAAAGTTTCCCTGTCACTGTCACTCTGGAAAACCAGCTCCCAGATTTGTCCCACATTTCAGAATAGGACAAATCCTCCGTCCAGATGGGCCAGCAAGAGCTGTGAGGCCGGAAACCCATGGCCCGATCATGCTGCCATTTGTTAAAACAAATGCTGTCATCTGACACCACATGAATATGCAAATGAGACAATGCATACGAGCCAATCAGGCACAGCTGCAGGCTCCCTGGTGATCAAGCTGGTCTGAAGGTCAGACTATCAGGAACTCTAATTCATGGTCAGGCTTGCATCAGCATCCTTTGTAGCTAAAACAGCCTTCAATCCTTCAGCCTTCATGAAATTTTGTAGTGGGTCTGTGGGAATTTGTTTTCAAAATGAGCATTTGTGAGGTCAAGCACTAATGTTGGACAAAAACATCTTACCTACAAGTTTCATTTCATCCTAAAGGTTTTAAGTCAGGCCATTTGTAATTCTTGAAACTCAAGAAACTTGTCAAAATGTCTTTATGGACCTCATTTTGTGGCAAGAGACACAGTCATGTTTGAACAATACACATCCTTCTCCAAAGAAGGGCCAAAGATCCTAGCCCAAACCCTACAGATCTACCTCAGTCCTCCTCCACCAGACTTTACTGTTGCCACCAAGCATTTGCCAAAATCCGATTTCTCCATCAGACAAATAGATACTGAAGCGTGATGCATCATTCCAGAAAATGCTCCCGAATGGAAAGGATGGGGTGATCGTTACATCATTCCAGCGGATACCTGGCACTGCACCCGGTGATCTTAGGCTGGTGTGTGACTGCTCAGCCCATTTCATGAAGCTTCCAACACGCATTTAGGAACTAGTGAGTAGTGCAGACTGAGACAGACTTTTGATTAAATTGATTACTTTTGATTGATTGATTACTTACTTTATTGATGCCAAAGGGAATCAGTGTAGTGGGTGATATAAGAGAGTGTGGGTAATTTTAACACACCATGTGCACCTGGCAGGTTGTCGGTCTGGTTTACCGCTTCATGGCCGAGCTGTTATGTCTAGATTCTTCCATTTCATGATAATAGCACATATGGTTTATTTTGCAGGGCTGAAATTTCGCAAACTTGTGGCAAAGATGGCATCCATGGACAGGATCCTACTGCCAATGTTTGTGTATGGACATCACATGGGAACGTGTTTGATTTGATGGGTCTGCCAGATACTGAGTTCAGGTGTAATTAGGAGAGGTGTCCAGATAATTTTGCCCATGTAGTTTTCAGCAGCAAGCACAGTGAATGCGGTGGACTTCAGACTCAAACGAGTCCTATTTCATTTCCATCACCACACCAAGATGTATAAAACCAAGATGCTGCTTCAATTCAGCACACCTCTTTTTCTCTCTCTGCATTCTGAAGTGCGACCCTTCTGGGAAAATCACGGCCTGTGGCTGGAACTCGTACCAGTGCTGAGCAGAGTTAATTATTCCCCCCCTTCGTCATCCTGCAACTCATGCAAGGAGATCCAGAAGTACGGGTAGTTGTAGGAGACCTCTAACGAGCACCAGTTCTGACTCGGACTGCAGTTCCATGGGGTCTTTTATATTCTCTCTATCCCCATCTCCCTCTCTCTCTCTTCACTTTGCATCTTTGCGGAAAAATACTCTCACATTTGCCGCTCATCTGATCTCCACCCCTATCGATTTCTCCAAATTGCTTTTTCAATATAAAGGAGGATATATGAAGCCAGAGCTGCCTATCTCTCTGCTAGGGAGATAGGTGAAGGAGAAAGAGCTTGATAAGAAGTCTTTAGAGGATACTGTATCTCTTTAGCTGAGAGACGATAATGCCCCCCGTACCATTAGCCTGTACTGGAGGTTGTATTATGTTAGGCCACAATTTGTGTAAAAATCAGAAAACGTGTCAGATTTTTCAATGGACTCCAACTCGATCAATAACAAGCACATGCTGGATTCAAGGTTCCAGCCATTGGAGGGTAAACCAAAGAGCTAATGAACGCATAGGAACTTAGAGTGCTTACGATTTATCAGTGGGCGAAGGCAAACAGTTGTTACTTAGATCAAAATATACAGGCTCAATCAGCAATGTGTGGTTCAAATGGCAACATGGGATTAGACAGAACACAGAGACTGCAAAGAATTGAGGAGGACCTGACAGTATAGAATTGGAAAATGAAGAGATACCAGATATGGTACTGATAATCAAGAATTCTGTTTTATGGGTGTTAAGCTGCAGAAAATTCCCTTTGAGCCACACATTTAATTCCCGGATACAAGAGAACAAAGAAAGGGGTGGGAATATACCCGAGGGTTTAATATTCATCTAAATTTGTCAGTGAAACATTTTTGAAGTAGTAAATAAATAAAAGCAGAGGTGTTAATTGCAGGTTCAGAAAGTAAAAGTCCTCACCAGGATTTTGCTCAAGCTTGCTAGATTTTCTAATTAGTGCAATCCAGGTAGAATTAGTGGAATCAACACAATCCAGGAAGCCTGAGCAAAATCCTGGTGAGGACTTTTACTTTCTGAACCTGGAATTGGCACCTCTGAATAAAAAAGAAAGATAAGTATAATTGAAATACTACTCATGTAAAAAGCAATACTAGGTTTTTCTTTATTTGTTTTTGTGATGCCTTATTCAGGAGTAGCCCTGAAGCTGAAATACTAATGGAGCAATTATTGATTCAGCAGAGTTAGATCACTGCAGAAGTGTCTCAGTGAAAAAAGGCAATTTAGATGCATTCATTGACTCTCCTAGTAGATTATTGGCTGGCCTGATCATAGCAACTGCAATGCCAAAATCTCAGGCATAAAAGAAAACAAAGCAAAACAAACCATTTTTTGCCACCTCCTCATGCGAATGCATGTTACTCATGAGTCTGGATGGTATCACCACCATTTGACACTAAAATCTTTTTATAGCCAACCAAAACCAGTCTTAAAAGTGTATGAAAAATATCGATATCGCACAGAGAAAGCAGGCTGGATGTAAACCTGTCCTTGAGTTCAAAGGTAAACAATTGGTGTCATGTCTTTAAATAATAAATACTATGTGTCAGGTGAACCAGCGAGCCACAATTAAAGCCGAAAAAACCCATGAGAAACTGCCTGAGGGCGCTGAGAACTGTGTAGATGTGACTGACAAAATGGACAAGCCCCGAACAGGAAAAAACTCATGGTGCGTTCATGCGTGTATGAAAAATCCATACAGACTTTCATGGAGGAACAATGAAAGCACTCAGGCCATCTGTGCTACAAAAGCTTTCACATAAACTCAAACGGCTACGCAAATGACAGTACAAAGCACGCTCCAAAATGCAAACGGCCGCAGCTTTCATTTTTCTAAATGCTCGCAAATATGCATAGACTCTCACGCCGCCATCTTTAAATCCTCTTTTTGAATATTCAAAAGATGTGCTCTCTGATAAAAAGGTTTGGCCAGCCATTTCTATGGTGCTGCTTTTACACCAGGAAGCAGATGGGGTTCTTTATTGAGTACATTTATGGCTACAGCACTTCTGACAGACCTTTGCTTCACTACTAAATGTCTATAAGCAAGACATCTGCCTTCTAATATGAAGGACACAGACCATAAGCCCCCCCCCCCCCCCCCCCCCAACTCCCCACTGTCACCCAGCCCTTAAGAACCGGTGACTGATTATCTGTCAGACAGACTAGGACCCCTAGTGGTCAGGAGGAGGTATAACCAAACAAACAGCCTGTGAAAGAGGGAAGACACCAAGACCTCTCAGCAGCTGTGACCAGTAGCTCCCCCGAAACTGAACGCACATATTAAATACTGGCTGTCCGTTTTTAACTGCTTTCAAGGCGAATCAATAAATCTCAGAAGGACGAGGGCTCAGGTGATTCTTGTTTTCAGCAACACACTTTCTTTCAGAAACACCTACATTTTGTGCAGACCTCCTGGTCCCTTCGTTAGGCACACTTATACTGTATGTTTGTTTTGTTTTATATATGTTTTTTTATGACTGTCCCATTAACAGATGACAACCCATTTGTTGGTATGTGCAATTCACCAGCTACACATCAGCCCTGCCCACTGGACCACTGCTGACCAGACAGTATTGGGTTGCCAGATCAGTAAAACCACAGCAGTAGGGCTTAGATGCTTTTTTGGGATGAGGCACTTTAGGAGATTTTACATTAATCAGTGTCAGTACTCTAAATAAGTGTCAGTTCTGTGACGAGGGGGGTGGTGTACTACAGAAAATATCCTGGTAACGTCAGTCCAAAATGACCAAATTGTGAACCATTAATACAAACATGGTTAACAATGCATTATGGTTATTATTTATAGCAGCATCCCTTGTAAAATGCTAATTTTATATACTTGCTATACTTGGTATACTATACTTATATACTTGATATACTATACTTGGTTTAAAGAAATAGCATAATCTAAAAAAAAATAGTCATCTATTTAAAGAAATAGTCTAATGGTAAACCTCAAAAACATTTTAGAAGCTTTCAGGATGTTTATACAGTACTCATCTGTCAAACTTGTGGTTTTAGAGTTTAGGGTCAAG